>NW_028318103.1:682500-982500 GCF_062004578.1 Staurois parvus
ACAACTGCTGCTTTACTGTTCTCTTCGCTTGAGGATCTGACATGAGGAAGAAAAGCCCTGCCTTTAGCAGGATGGCTGCCTCAGTACAATGATGCACTGCAGAACAATTCATGGTAAGTCATTAATGAGGAAAGATCAGCTGCATTGAGGCCACAAGCAATACTGGTGTCCTCTGCCCTTCCACCATTCTGCATGACAGTATATGTTTCTGAATGACAGCCTGTCAGGATAAGCTCCTATTGGAAGTTTCCAGCAAGGGAAGAGAATACTCAACTCTACGACTGCCTGTGTTTCTGATCTTCATGCCATCTTAGCATTCAATACTTCTGGAAGTTTTGGAATACTGTGGCTTACCACCACCTCCTTCCCCACACCTTGTGGTTTCATCTTCTGAACCCTGGGTCCTCTAATGATGCGCCCAATCCCTGAAGAGAATAGCCACTGGACTGACCAGGTCGAAGTCTGTGGAGGAATGTGTTGGGTATAGGGCAGGCATTGTTTTACCGAAGCTTAAAAGTGGTTGAAACCCATATATACCCAGTGAAGTGACTGGCTTCAGGTGATAGACAATGATAAAACAAATCTTCCTAAATAAGTTGCACCTGTTTATCTGCAGTCATCTTTTTCCTACATCTATTCAAAACGCAGAATGTACACAGGATCTCTCAGCGCTGAAAAGCAGGGGGTAGAGAAGAGAGCTCTGAGAGCTGATTGGAGGGAATGGACTCAACCCACCTTTCACACAGCACACAGGAACAGGGCTGAGACTGTCAGTCATAGGCTGTTCCCTCTGCTGTCACCATTTTTCTCTTGGTGTCAGGAAAACTTGTCAGAAGTGATTCATGCTGATAGCAGAGGAATGAAGCAGCAGACAGGATACTTATTGCTCTGGATTAAGACAAATACACACTATAGAGGGATATGCTTTGTTCATATTTCATGTCGGACGTTTATAACCACTTTAAACCAAAAGCAAAATTAAATTTCCACAAAAAAAACCCCAAAAAAACAAACCACCTGGCAAGAGATCATTTTTATTGGTCGCGTTGGTCATAGATGTACCCATCCTCTCCAGTCTTCCAGTGTATTGTCCAGACCACAATGACGTCACCTCCACGCATGCACACAGATGTCACATCATCACAGAGAAGAGCAATCTAACTTGTCAGCATTTTTTTTTATAGCTCTGGGACATCTGACTTGCATTCTCTGCCATACTGCATATAAAGGTTTTACATAAATAAATTAAAACTCATCACTGCAAGCAGTGCCGGAACAAGATCATTTAGTGCCCGTTCACATATATGTGGATTGGATGTGGTTTGAACCGCATCCAATCCACATGACATGTGAAATGCCATTGCTTCCTATGGTGCCTTTTCACATATGTCCGGTGCACTGGCAGTGCGGATTCAGTGCGGTTTTAAAAAGAGTCACGTCTGATTTCTGAACAGTGCCTTCAGGTTCAGGTGCAGATTACAGGCTATTGACTTCTACGGGAACCGTTCCTAAACCGCATATGTGTGAACAAGATAAGATCCTAAGCTAATTCTGTCCTGAACCTGATGTAAACCTGACTTGAACCTGTGAACAATTACTGTATCAATTAGCTGTGAAACCTGAGCTTCAATCCGCACTGCATATATGTGAATCAGCTCTAAAACGCTCATCTTGCATGCTTGTTTCAGGCCAGGTTCCCTTCAGGAAACACAATGTTAAACAAATGTTACTGGAATATTCAGTCAGTGCTGATTCACATATATGCGGATTGGATACGGTTTGACATATGAAAAAAACATTGCTTCCTATGGTGCCTGTTCACATATGTCCAGTGCACGGCCGGTGTGGATTCAGTACAGTTTGAAAAAGAGACCTGTTCGATTTCTGAGCAATGCAGTCAGTTCAGGTGTGCATTACAGGCTATTGACTTCTATGGGAACCCTTTGCATATGTATCATCCTGAGAGCTAATCCTGTCCTGAACCTGATGTACACCTGACATGATCTGCTGAACAACTACTGTATCAATTAGCTGTGAAACCTGAGCTTCAATCCACACTGCATATACAGTTGTGTTCAAAATAATAGCAGTGTGTTGAAAAAAGTGAATAAAGCTCAAAATCCTTCTAATAGCTTTTATTTCCATACACACAAATGCATTGGGAACACTACACATTCTATTCCAAATCAAAACATGAAGAAAAATAGATCAAATTTGTGTTGTTCCTCTAAAAAAATTGATGAAAAGTGAATATTAAACTTCAAAAAAATAGCAGTGTTTGTATTCTTCTTTACAAACTCAAACATTCACTATATAAACTGAAAAATGTTTGAAGATTTTGCTTTCCTTTGAATCACTTAATGAATATTTTATTGTATAAGCACTGTTTCTGAGAACTGCTGTACATCTGTGTTGGAGGGTGCTGTACACCCATTTCAAGGGCATTTCCTCTTCAGCATAAGGCAGCATGACCTCTTCAAGTATTCTGATGTATTCAAACTGATCCATGATCCCTGGTATGCGATAAATAGGCCCAACACCGTAGTATGAGAAACATCCCCATATCATGATGCTTGCACCACCATGCTTCACTGTCTTCACAGTGTCCTGTGGTCTGAATTCAGTGTTTGGGGGTCGTCTTACAAACTGTGTCCGGCCACTAGACCCAAAAAGAACAATCGTACTTTCATCAGTCCACAAAATGTTGCGCCATTTCTCTTTAGGCCAGTCAATGTGCTCTTTGGCAAATTGTAACCCCTTCAGCACGTCTTTTTTCCAACAGTGGGACTTTGCGGGGGCTTCTTGCAGATAGCTTGGCTTCACATAGGCGTCTTGTAATTGTAACAGTACTCACAGGTAACTTTACACCTTCTTTCATCTTCCTGGAGCTGATTGTTGGCTGAGTCCTTGCCATTTTGGCTATTCTTCTATCCAATCGAATGGTAGTTTGTCGCTTTCTTCCACGTCTTTCAGGTTTTGGTTGCCATTTTAAAGCATTTGCGATCATTTTAGCTGAGCAGCCGATCATTTTCTGCACTTCTTTATATGTTTTCCCCTCTCCAATCAACTTTTTAATCAAGGTACGCTGTTCTTCTGAACAATGTCTGGAACGACCCATTTTCCTCAGAATTTCAGAGAGAAATGCACTGTAACCAGCATGTACAACATTTGCTGCCTTCCTTCCTTAAATAAGGACAATAATTGCCACCTGTTTTTCAAAGAATGAATGACCTCACTAATAGAACTCCACACTGCTATTATTATGAACATGCCCCTTTCAATTAGTGATTCAATTACACAGAATCAGCAGCATGCATGTCATGACTGTTGGGTCTGTTGGATTTCTTTTACTCTACTACACCTGCTAGTAAATTATTTGCCATGTAGAAATATCATTTCTACCAAAAACAGTGATTGATCCGGTTAGTGATGTCTGACTGCTATTATTTTGAACACAACTGTATGTGAATCAGCTCTTAATAATGAAAGTGACATTTTCTGGACAAGCTTTTGGGGTTTTGCCTTCTTCTCAGTCCAAGCAGAGTACTCAAACACTGCTCAAGTATGGCCAGGGCTGTGGATAAGGGGGTACCACCAGTCCTCCTGTATGGGGCCCAGGCCAGCAGCGGGGCCAAGGCAGCTGGGTGAATCGGATGTGGGCAGGGAGGGAGATCAGCACAGCAGGGGGCCCCAATTGCTGGAATTGATCCCCCGTATGGCTCTCGCTGAAAGCTGGCTTCTTCTCCTCCCCCTCCCGCTGGATTTCAGCTGCTGCAGAAAAGAGCCATACAGGAGAACAGTTCCAGTAATTGCCCCCTGCTGCACCCATCACCCTCCCTGTGCACCATGCATTTTCCCCTGCTGCCCAGGCCCCCCCTGTGTGCCCCCACCCCCACAGTGCTGCCAGCTACCCTCCTCTCCTTCCCACCGCCAGCTGCAAGCACACAAAAGGATCCTTCAGGACGGATTGTGGAGGAAGGGTCCAGTAAGTCTGTCACATTTACCAGCCCTTTCTTTTCTGAATGAACACAATGTGCGATTGGTACCGATCACTCACTGTGTTCATTCACAACGGAAGCCTAGTAAACGGTGTTAGAAGCCTACACTTCATACCTGGATAACAGCCTTGGTTTTTTTTAGCTGAACTTTAGGCACAAAAGCTTTCATTTACATATATTTTCCAATAGCCACAAAGGACATAAAACCACTCTGTGTGCACCAAACACCTTTGCAAACCCTGGTAATACCTTAAAAAAAATAGCAGTGACATCATCACTGTGTTGTACATAGCCTGTGCAGAGAGGAGAGCTGTGGGAGGGACCCATTGGCTCCACCCACTACAGGCTGCCTGCAGAAACTACAGAAGGAGGTGGATACAAGACCAGTCATCCAGCACAAGGAGAAAGAGCAGCAGTGACCGGTCTTTATTACAGAAGGCTCCTGCACACAGGCATAGTTTCATGCTGGGTGGCTGTACAGATCGGTTATGGAGACATTATTTGCTTATCTCCGAGTTCATCTTTAAATAAATCCATTGGTATTTGTTAAAAAAAAAAAAAAAAAAAAAAAAAAACACCTTTTCCACAGGATGCAACAAAGACCAGTAATAACCCATAAAAGCCATACACGTAAAACACTCTGAAGACAGACTTTATTATCTTAGTATAAATACATTATTGTGACGATTACCTGTGATCCCGTCTTTATTCCCCAGCAGCCAAAACTCATCTATCACGCTGAGAATTTCAATGACATCCCCGGCAAAGAGTGTCAGTTCCTCGGCCACACTGGGGGAGAAGTCAAACATTGCACGGACTACTGAGCCCTCCTCCATCCCTGCAAGAGACAGAAAAACACAATACTAAGTATAATAATATTCTGAAAGTCATACAGGACATGTAAAAGAAGGAGGAGCACAATGAAACATACATGTGCTATACAGGACAAATACACGTGGCCTATCCGCATCACATACAGCTGAGCCAAAATGAGCGCCAAACAAGTCTTAGGGGTCCAAAGTCTTATTAATTCCTCTGCATGACAGATTAAAAATTAACTGACTGAGTTCCAGTGCAAAACCACAGTTCTTTCCGGTGAGAATCTGCATTCCAGGCTGGTTGGACACCTCTGATCTTCAGGTCTCTGACACATAGACAGACATTGCATCACGATCATCATTGGGGGCCCTGCAAATTGATTTTGCTGCACCATTCATATAGAGGTATCTCTACTAATAAATATATATATGCCCACCATTACCGTCTTGAACAAGCATTTGATCAAACCAATGCTTTGTAGGCTAGAAGAAAGACCTAAAATCTAATAGATCCCAGATCTCTCCATAAAGAGGACCTGTCGCGTCCTATGGCCCTTGTTGCTCATACCTTCTGATAGCAATAAAAGAGATTAGAAACAACTCAAAGAGTGTCAGAAATAAATAATAAAAACATTCAAAGCACCCCCCCTTTCCCCATGCACATGAGCAAATGCAAATACGCACGTCAGTCTCGCGTGCATATGTAAACAGTGATCGCACCACGTATGTGAGGTATCGCCACGAACATCAAATCGAGGGAAATTATTTTATTTCCAGACCTCCTGTGTAACTCCAAACAGGTAACCTGTAAAGCCTGTTAAAGCATCACCTACGAATATTTTTTAGGGATTGTTCTACGGGCAGACGCAAATTTTCGAAAGTGACATGTTTGGTATCTATTTACTCGGCATAACATATTTTACCAAATTGGGAATTATATTGTGGTTTTGTGCATTAAAATGAAAGTGTATTTTGTGTTTGAATAACAGCTGCGCAAATATCATGTGACAAAAATATGCATCGCCCACCATTTTATTCCCTAGGACCTCTGCTTAAAAATATATATATATGTTTGGGGGTTCTAAGTAGTTTTCTATTTTAAAAAATTATGGGTTTTTTTTTTTTTTTTTTACACATGTGGGAGGGGGAATGTCAGAATCGGGCCGGACTGGAAGTGGTTAAAATACCCCCCACCCCACAAGAGGGCTACATTTGTTAAGGTGATTGAGGCTAATTTAGTTGGAAGAAAGCCTAGCTCCACCTATTATTAAAAATGCCACCCCCCCAAACACACACACACACACTGCCTAACCTGTATGACAAATTCTGAATACTTACCTATTTTTAATCCTCTCCGGTCTGGTCTCATGATCCCACAGCTCCGGCTCAGGGAACGCTTGACAATGGCTTGGAATTCTGGAAGCAGTGCCGTCACCCATAGGTTCTCATAGCCCAGCCATTGTTGGTGCTCCCTCTTCTCCCCTGCAGCAGCTCCTCACTGACACAGGGGAGCCAAAGCTGCAGAATCACATGACTGAACCAGAGCGGAATAAGTATACACATCTTTTTCAGTCAGATTAGGCAGAATAAGTAGGGGCATTTTTAATAATAGGGAATGTTTCTTCTTCTACTCTTCTGTGTGCCCCTCTGATATTAGTTACACTTTGTCATGAAGTGCCTCACTTCTCCTCACCGCCTGGTATACCCAATAATTGCAGCACCAATGCACAATCACCCTGAATGGGTCGAAGCGATACAAAGCACCGCAATGGCATTTCAACTGCATGCTTTTAACGCCCCCCCTCCCCAAAACTGCAAGTCTAAACAAGTACATCCACAACTGCAAGTCCTTTCTGTACATGCACACTAATGCATACATAGGAGTGGATCAGGCACTCTTCATTCATTTTACAACACACATACAGGTCATTGTGAAACATCTACTGATCACGGAGTGCTTGTGCTAAGCCTACAGCTATGAACAGATCCCGGGTGGGTTAGGTTGTTGGACCGATTCGAGGAAGGAAATAGGAGGGAGAACTCTGGAGGACGCATTTTCCTGTCCAGCGTCATCGGTCAGAGACCAGTTACAGCCAAAGGAAGGGTTAAACCCAGTTCATAAACACTGGGACCTAGAAAAATACAAAACCTTGCAATGGAATGGTGCTATGTTTAAACAGAAAATATTCTCCCTATCTATCATTTGTATCAGCTGACTCACTCAGTTGTGTGTAATGGGATACCCTGCTATCTACATCTCTAATCACAGCTCAGCAGCAAAACACATCATTTTTCCCCCATACTGTCAATATGCAGCCCCTTTCAGCCACTTATCTATATATATAGTCCAGGCATCAGCTGAACAATTGTTGCATGCTGGGCTTTTGAATAAGAAAGCCCAGCACTAGCTCTGCATTTGTTGTAGTAAAAAAAATGGCAACCCAAAATAATATGAAAATATATATATATATAAAAATAAAAACTACCCAGCATAACATGAAAATATATTACTCAGTATAACATGAAAAAAAAATTAAAAAGTACACACACACATATATATATATATATATATATATATATATATACACATACATACACACACACACACACATATATATATATATATATACACACATTTTTTTTTTTTATTTCAGGTACTTATATAGCGCTGTCAATTTCACGCAGTGCTATATATATATATATATATATATATATATATATATATATATATATATATATATATATATATATATATAGTACATTCACGTCAGTCCATAACCCTCAAGGGGCATACAATCTAAGGTCACTAACTCACATTCATACATACACATACTAGGGCCAATTTGGATAGGAATCAATTCACCTACCAGCATGTCTTTGGAGTGTGGGAGGAAACACATACATTATATATATATATATATATATATATATATATATATATATATATATATATAGTCCCTGCCCTCCAAATCATTGGATTCAGGTGTTCTCATCACCTTCATGGCAACAGGTATATAAAATCAAGCCCCTAGGCATGCAGACTACTTCTACAAACATTTGTGAAAGAATGGGTCGCTCTCAGGAGCTCAGTGACTCCAAGCGTGGTCCTGTGATAGGTTGCCACCTGTGCAATAAGTCCATCCGTGACATTTCCTGGCTACTAAATATTCCACAGTCAACTGTTAGTGGGATTATAACAAAGTGGAAGCAACTGGGAACAACAGCAACTCAGCCACGAAGGGGTAGGCCACGTAAAATGACAGAGCGGGGTCAGCACTTGCTCAAGAGCACAGTGCACAGAAGTCACCAACTGTCTGCAGAGTCAATAGCTAAGACCTCCAAACTTCATGTGGCCTTCAGATTATCACAACAGTGTGTAGCGAGCTTCATAGAATGGGTTTCCATGGCCGAGCAGCTGCATCCAAACCTTATATCACCAAGTGCAATGCAAAGCGTCGGATGGTGGTTTAAAGCACGCCACCACTGGACTCTAGAGCAGTGGAGACATGTTCTCTGTAGTGACCAATCATGCTTCTCTGTCTGGCAATCCGATGGACGTGTCTGGGTTTGGTGGTTGCCAGGAGAACGGTACTTGACTGACTGCATTGTGCCAAGTGTAAATTTTGTTGGAGGGGGGATTATAATGTGGGGTTGTTTTTCAGGGGTTGGGCTTGGCCCCTAAGTTCCAGTGAATGGAACTCTTAAGGTGTCAGCATACCAAGACATTTCAGACAATTTCATGCTGCCAACTTTGTGGGACAGTTTGGGGATGGCCCCTTCCGGTTCCAACATGACTATACACCAGTGCACAAAGCAAGGTCCATAAAGACATGGATGAGCGAGTTTGGGGTAGAGAAACTTGACTGGCCTGCACATAGTCCTGACCTCAACCCGATAGAACACCTTTGGGATGAGTTAGAGTGGAGACTGCGAGCCAGGCCTTCTCGTCCGACATCAGTGCCTGACCTCACAAATGCCCTTCTGGAAGAATGGTCAAGCCTTCCCATAGACACCCTCCTAAATCTTGTGGACGGCCTTCCCAGGAGAGTTGAAGCCGTTATAGCTGCAAAGGGCGGGCCAACGCAATATTGAACCCTACGGACTAAGACTGGGATGCCATTAAAGTTCATGTGCGTGTAAAGGCAGGCGTCCTAATACTTCTGGCATTGTAGTGTCACACACACACTATATGTATAAAAAACAAACTACCCAGTATAATATGATAATTGAAAGAATTCGGTATAAACACTATGCATCCATTTTAAGGAAAAATTTTCATTTTGGTAATATCTGGTAATATATAATACCTTACATAAATGAATTCCCAACCAAACTTTCAGTTTTAGGCCTCTTGCGCACTGCAGCTTGAAAAATCTCAGTACAGTGGGGGTTTTTTTTTACCGAGGTAAAATGTAGCCCATTATTTACAATGTGCCTTAGTACACAGGCACATATGGTACGTATTCCTCAGTAAAGAACAAAAAAAAAAGCAAAAAGCAAAACCAGCATTTTTGGTCAGTAATTTACGCTGTGTGTACACAAATGCATGCAAATTTGCGCAAATGTGCTTGAAGCAGCGCATATGAGCATAAATATTAATGAATTGTGTGCGCACATGCGTGACTGTGCAATTGCACGCAAATACGAGCCTATGTATGCATGTGCACAAATATGCGCATAAATACACGCAAATACAAGCAAACAAGCACCTGAAATAACATTTAAAAAAGCAGATGCTCAAACATTGGTATTGTGTGCAAGAGACTTTATTCAGCTAAATGCATTTCAGGTGCATCAAAACAAAAAAGGTGTGTAAAATCTTGCAGTTCACTCTTTGGAAGCAGCCACAGCCAGAGCAGAAAAGCCTGTCCCCTGCCAGCATGGTGAAGAGAAGGAGCCTTGCTTTCTGTGTGAAAGCAATGGTCTGTGCTGGAACTCACTACAATGCATCACAGTGGCGGAAGCACTCATTAAGGAAAAAAAATAAAATATTGTATTTTTGGCTTCTTTTGAGTAAAAAAATAAAAATAAAAAAAAAAAACCCCAATGCAACATGTTTAAAAAATGAATTTCAATGTACATATATTGGGTGGGCCGAAACGCGTCAGTAGGTGTGGCCATGATAGAGCTGGGCCAAAGCCACTTTTTACTTGTCTATACCCGGACTTTTATCGATATGCAATATTTGGACCTTTTCTTTGTTTCAGTCAATACACATTAACTCACAGCAACAAACTCACAGCTAATAGGAAGTGTGATTCTGGTCACCCGGACAAACAGAGAGGGTGTATCTCCCCAGCGGGGAAACTGACACCAATGAAAACCTGACAGACATTCTAATCCCTCCCCACTTGATCCAGAATTAAAAACAGAAATGTTGTCGTTTTGTAAATTTATCAGACAAAGTTCATCAAATGCATTTTCCTGCCAAGCCTCTTAGTCCACACGATATGCTGCTCCTCCGACAGCTGTGGGGAGAGGACGGGTCACCAGAGTAATATCACATCTGGGAGGCGTGGCTCTCCTAAGAGTCTGCAGCCTGGATCATGGGCACCTTTCCAACCCAGATAAAAGCCAGCCAAGCGGATTGTGGGGTCTGTATAGTGATTCTGTAATTTTATTTATATCAAATGAGCGATGTGTGGACAGGCAAAAATCCAAATGTGTGCATGCATCAAACAGGTGTCAAATAATTTTGTCTCAACAGAATCAAAGAAAGGGAGGTTACCCCACTAAAATACAAATCCAAAACTCCAATTTATTTTTTCTGATGGAGTGCAAAAGATGGTACATATCAGGATAACAAGTACTAAGTCAAACACCACTCAAAAAATGAGCATCCCACAGCCCTATTCATAAACGTTTCCAGACACTATTCACAAAACTTTCACCGAAGAATCACACATTTTTCTAATTGGAATAAATTAGGAAAATATGTGACTCCTGGGTGAAAGTTGTGTGAATAGTGTAAGCATTTTTAAACAGGCCCCTTTCGGTGTCTTGTCTGTACAGCCTGAGATGCTTTTTTCTACAAATTACAAAGTAACATTGTGAACAACAAAATAAATTATAAGTAAAAACACATACTATTCACAGGAACACACACTGTATGTAGTTATCACAAAGATAGGTGATATAACATCTCAACCTCAACTCGACCCAACATCCTCAAATTGACACAACATCCTATAACCTCAAAACCCACGCAACATCTCATATCCTCAACCCGACTCGACATTCCATAAACTCAACCCAAAATGACATTCCATAACCTCAACCTGACACGATATTCCATAAACTCAACCCGACACGACATTCCATAACCTCAACCCAAAATTACATTCCATAACCTCAACCTGACATGACATTCCATAACCTCAACCTGACACGACATTCCATAACCTCAACCTGACACGACATTCCAAAACCTCAACCTGACACGACATTCCAAAACCTTAACCAGACACGACATTCCATAACCCCAACCTGACATGACATTCCATAACCTCAACCTAACCCAGCATCTCATTACCTCAAACTGACCCAACATCCTCAACCCGGCACACCATCCCGTAACCTCAACCCGACACACCATCCCATGACCTCAACCTGACACATCATCCCGTAACCTCAACCTGACACATCATCCCGTAACCTCAACCTGACACATCATCCCGTAATCTCAACCTGACACATCATCCCGTAACCTCAACCTGACACATCATCCCGTAACCTCAACCTGACACATCATCCCGTAATCTCAACCTGACACATCATCCCGTAATCTCAACCTGACACATCATCCCGTAATCTCAACCTGACACATCCCATAAGTTCAACGCGACAACACATCTTATAAGTTCAACCCGACACAACATCCCATAAGTTCAACCCGACACAACATCCCATAAGTTCAACCCGACACAACATCCCATAAATTCAACCCGACACAACATCCCATAAATTCAACCCGACACAACATCCCATAAGTTCAACCCGACACAACATCCCATAAGTTCAACCCGACACAACATCCCATAAGTTCAACCCGACACAACATCCCATAAGTTCAACCCGACACAACATCCAGGGGAAGAATACAAGGCCTGAATCAAAGAAAGGATAGAATCCCCAAAGCCCCAGCAGGACAGCACGAACCGCAGGTATTCCCAAGATAAGGAATCAAGAACTTTATATGTCCAAAGACAGTAAGAACCCCAGCATGTTCCGCTGTTGTAGAAGGTGTATAAGGTGAACCACCTTATGAACATTGTAACTCGCCTGCCTTCCAGGGACGAAACCTACTTGGTCCCGGTGTACCAGGCTACGCAAATATCTATTGATACGAAGACGGAGAACCTTGCCCAATATCTTCAAATCTTCATTACGAAGAGAAATGGGTAGAAAGGCTTGCAGTTCCTGCACATTTTCTGTTGTGTTAGGAATCATGGAGATATTCGCTCTGAGAGCGTCCGTAGAGGGTAAAGAGCCCTGTCGTAATTCATTGAAGTAACCAGCCAAAAAAGGCACCAACAGGGTTGCAAATTTCTTGTAATAGAGGCCTGAAAAGCCATCAGGACCCGGGGCCACGTTGGACCGTAAAGATTTAATAGCTTGAAGTACTTCCGCTGATACAGTAACACCTGCATAAAGGGCTACCTGCGCCGCTTTGGACAATCCAGGGAGCCGTAGATCCTGAAAGAACGCTTCCGCCTGAGCTACAGGAAAGGGATCTGGTTTAGCATACAGATGCGAAAGGAAGTCCGCGAAGCGCGCGATGATCTACTTGGGATCGGAAGTACAAAATTTATGTTTGGTCCAACGCAAGGCCTGTTCAGCCTCTGAAGATACAAGTAGTTCCAGTTCTGCAGCCAGGGCAACTCGCGTTCATTTATGGACCGCGGGCAGGTGCAACTTCCAAACGAGCATCCGCCGAGGCTAGAAGAGAGTGAAGTTCCGAAAGGCGATGCTCCCGCTTCCGAGCCGCAGCCAGCTGTATAATGTGGCTCCACACCATAGCTTTATGCGCCTCCCACAAGGGCACTGCCAAAGAAACTGATCCTGAGTTATCTGCAAAATATGAAGAAAAACCCCTGCGCTTAGATGGCCCTAACAGTAATAAAGCTGCTAACACCTACTATGTACCAATATACCATAAACTAAAAATATATAATAAATGGTGCAGCGCTACTAATAATAAACCAGCATTAAATCCACTCAGACAATGCATGCAAATGAATAAAATAATCGCAACAGCATGGGTGAATCAACCCCCTTGGTGACAGCATAGAATGACATATATCTATCACTGGTGTCAAGGTGCAAAAATGACACACACTTAATACGTGACTAAGGGGTGATGTAACAGTCCACTTTGAGCACACAGGTGAGGAACTCTTCATACACGTGGATGTGTCATACGTGCCAAAAATCCCAAACCAGTCTGAGTGCCCCCTCACCTCCTTGCAATGACCTCAAGGGCCAACCAGCGTTCAACAAATAATCAGGCAATCTCCTGCAGATCCCTTCAGTGCGACCGGAATGATAGTAGCTTTCGCCAGACCTCTTCCTGCACTCCACCGCTCTGGCAACACCTCTATCGTCCACTCAGAGACACAAACCAAACAGGCTCCATAGTGCAATATTGTTAAATTTATTGAGTAAAAACAAAATACCCACTTACATGTAGGCAGACAACCGCAAACATCTCTCAACTGTCCTCTGCAAAATATGTTCGGATGAAAGATTCAATTTACTGACAGGTGCCCTGAGTGGTCAATAGAGACTCATTAATGTGCCAATGAAAAGGGCCCTGTGCCAAACTAGAGTGCAAGAAGTAGGACTGGGCAAACCTGTTTTCCTGCAGGCATACCACATCAATTTGTTGCGATTTGAAGTGATGAAAAAATTTAAACCGCTTCTGAGGTGAATTAAAACCTTGTAAATTTTGTGAATGTACTTTCAAAAGGGCAAAGCCACAGCAGGATCGGTGCAATTCGCTCAGCAGAAAAGGCCAACAATTTCCACTCCCGAGGACAGCCGATCCGTGGCACCCCGAAACCCTGCAGAAAACAAGAATAGAAAAGCCAGAAAAGAAGAGAGGACAAGAAAAACAAGAAAAAAGGGAAAAAAAACAGTGAGTACATACAATGGCATAGCCATATCACACCTATGGTGAAATGCATCCTACACTCAAAGGATACCAGTTTGGGGCGGCTCTACCACTGAAAGCATGGCTGCAAATGGATACATCAATAACATAGGCCCCCAGGGGGCAAAAAGGCAACAGAGAACATGAAACGGTCAGTAACATAACGGAGTTCCACGTCAATAGACAAAGGAGTTCTCAGGAAGTGGGCACACCCATGGAAGCCCTACCGCAGGAATCCCAACCAGACTTTGGGACCCAACCCCCTCTGGGGGAACGATTACAGGTTGCAACGGAACCCAATCAACTCAGCTCAAATGGTCCCCTACTCCAGTACACCAGCAAGGCAATCAGCATAGTACCAAATAAGGGCCTACTCGACCCAACCTCCCTCCCCAGAACCCAAGGGAACTATTGGCCCAAACCACCCACATTAACTCGACCAACTCCGCCCAGGACCTATGATACTCTGTATTGGTGGAGTGGCAACACTTCTGAAGAGTGATCTGGGAAAGATCCGAGAAGAGTTGATAGCGATGCCCCTGGAAAGAGGTCTGGGCTATTCCTCTCCACGAGAAAGGTTTCCTTAGTGCGATAATATGTGAACTTGATAATAGTGTATCTTGGGGGCCCCTCCGGCCGTCTGGGACCCAATGCTCGATGTATGCGGTCAAACTCGAGTCGGTCAATGGGAATAGCAGGAGCCAGCTCCTGAAACAGGGTGGTAGCGGTTGAAGTGAGATCCATAACGGTTTCTGGAATAGCCCGAAGGCGTAATTTGCCACAGCGGGAATGGTTCTCGTAATCTTCAAACCGGAGCAGTGTGTCGGCCAATTCTTTCTTAAGGTCACTCAGATCCTGCTCATGATTTTCAATTACCGTGACTGCAGCGTCCATTTTATCCTCAAGATCGTTCGATCGCCCAGCTCCCTAATTTCTCTAGAGAGATGCTCTGCCAGCCTGGAAGTAGCGGAAGATAATTCTCTCTGCAGCATGGATTTAAAGCGACCCAGGAGATCCCGAAGAGCCGGTGCAGGGGGCTGCAAGAGTGCATCTGACACAGTGTTGGTATCGTAAGCAGTGGCCGATCCAAAAACCGAGGCCGGGCTTCAGTGGAGACCGACCGGCGTGTAGACCGACCGGCGTGTAGGCCGCAGGCTCCGGCGCGGATTCTGATGTGTTCAGTGGGCAAGAAGCGCGCCTATTGTGCGGCCATCTTAGGTTGCTGCTCATGAGCGCCCCCTCTTTCTTTTCTTTGAACAGGAAGTGAAGGGAAATGTCCCCAATGGGACATAGATGGCAAAAAAAAAAAAAAAAAAAAACTTGACAGGGTCATAACCCTCCCTATATCTCAAAAGGAAAAAAAGTTTTGCCTTTAGTTGTACTTTAGGTATGACAGTTCTTTTCTGGAGTCTCTGCATTTCACTGTGTGATTGGACCTGCAGGCACATTCCACGGGAAACTCCATCCAAATTGGATTACAACACATAAATTGTGACTTTTTATAGCAGCAATCACAGAACTATATAGAAGAGCTTCCTTACAGCAGGGAAAAATCCGCCTATGGAGGAGACCTGCTGAATGCAATGGGCTTGGTTTACTAAAGGAGTGGAGCAGGTTCACTTTCCAAAGTCAAATTTTTTCTTCTTTAATAAAAAAACACCTACTCTACAAAATTATTCAACCAAGTGCAAGGAAAAAAAAAACAAAAACAGAATTTTGCTTGCAAGTGATTGGATGATAGGAGGCAGCAGCTGAAATGATTCATGCAGATAGAAGAATTAAGCAGCAGACAAATGACATGAAGGCTGAATTTTTGAGTGTTTTTCCAGGCATTTTGCTGTGTGTTTGTACAACATTTTTGAGCTTTGGCTTTTTTTTCACAAGCCAATAAAGAAAAATATCATCCGTTTTATCATTTGTCGCTAGGTTTTTCAGCTTTTCTATCAGCTTTTATTTAATTTTGTATTATTATTCATTAATAATTATTTTTATTTTAGTTCTGGAAGGGGAATACACATACATACAAGTTTTGTTAGGGGGTTATAATTTTATCAGCTAGAGATATATATATATAAAAAAAATTTTTAGGGTTAGGATTAGGGGTTATTATTTATCATTACATATTATTTATGTATTTAAATATTTATTCAATTATTGTTACTTTTTGTTCAATTTTTTTCATTCGAGCAGAAAAGCACTCCAAAAACGCGTGAAAATTCTCAAAATCGTGCATATCGTTAATTTCTATTCATTTCTATGGAATTAAAAATGCACAAAAAAATACTACTTTGGAAAAAAAAATTTCAAGCTGTCAAATGTACAGAAATGTTTTTTTTCCCCAATTTTCGTGCAAATGTTTATACAAACAGTTTAAAAAAAAAACCTAACTAACCTAGAGTTGGAAAACTGACACTGTGCCAGTGTATGGTTTGCCATCCTTATCAGCCGCCATGAATAGAGCCCAAATCAATTATTTACAGGTCACATTGGAGATGAACTCTGACTCTACCGGCACAGTAATAGGAAACCTGAGCCTCCGTCCGGGGGCTAAAAATATAGTCAAGGTGATGGAAAGTCCTCAGCAGGAAATGACAGGCAGGAGGAGTGCACACTGCGCTGGTATCATTAATGCACAATTCTACAGGCAGACATGGACCATTGGTGAAAAAAAGACCAGGGTACCAATATTCACACCAACCAATCACCATTTGACAGCCATGAGCAGGCTTCCCCTTGCTGAACGCTGACACTGGCGGTTGCAACTACCAGCAGTCATGTGCTCTCTGCGCCACATTATCAGGTAATACAATCGGTAAGAGTCTTCTTACTTTACATGTCCCTGAGTTTCCAGTGACCGCATACATCATTATAAACATGTCTATGAGAGGCCGCTTTCTTCAATAAAATAAGACATTTACTATACAAGGAAGAGAATGCAGCAAAAGGTGTGAGACTGCAAGGCAGGACAAACAAAACTTAGCCATGGAACCAATAGAGACATTTACATTGGCCTCTTCATGAACATCAGTAACCTTATCTTTAATAAATTAGAAAAAAATGGGTGCTATATTAGGGTCATTTACTAAAGGCAAATAGACTGTGCACTTTGTAAGTACAGTTGCTCCAGAGTTTAGTAAATGAGGTGAAGCTTCACCGCAAAAAATACTCAATCACATGCAAGGAAAATTTTAAAAAAAGCATACGATTGGATGACAGGAATAAGCAGAGGTTCCCCTCAGATCTAGAGCAACTGTACTTGGAGTGCACAGCCTATTTGTTTTTAGTAAACCAACCTCGTTGTGTTTCTGTGCGCTAAAATTAACTTTGATGGTGAAAATACGGGTTTGTTAAGCATGTGCGCTAATATCACGTAACACAAAAAATTTCAACCTCCTGCTCTCTAGCTCCCTTGTCTCCTCCTCCCATGCTAGTCTCCAGGACTTCTCCAGAGCCTCCCCCATCTTATGGAACTCTCTACCCCAATCTATCAGACTATCACTTATTCTGCCCACTTTCAGGCAATCTCTTAAAACCTCTCGAGGGAAGCCTATCCTGCCTTCAGCTATTAACTGAATCTTCTAAGTCTCCTATCAGTTCATCCCCCACAGTTATTACCTTTTGTACCACCAGCCCCTCCCTCTTAGATTGTAAGCTCCAAGGAGCAGGGCCCTCCTAACCCTCTTGTATTGAACTGTATTGTTGCTGTATGGTCTCCCTTTATATTGTAAAGCGCTGAGCAAACTGTTGGTGCTATATAAATCCTGTATAATAATAAAAGTAAAAATAATAACAATCACAATTTTATTCTTCAGGGTCTCGGATTCTGAAAATATATAATGCATAGGGGACTTTAACTAATCTTTAGGCCTAAAAATGGAAAAATGCCTCTGGTAGACAAGGCGTTCAAGTGGACCCCTAATCAAAATGGGAACCTAAAGTGTATCTAAAGCCACAATATTTTTTCATTCGTTTTAGAAATAGTATGAAAGGGTTAACCCCGACTTTTTTTTGCCATCTGTGTCCCATTGCGGAGATTTCTCCTCACTTCCCGCCCTGCAGATACAACAGGAAGAAGGAATCTCTCCAAAATTTATGAAAATGCCCTCTTAGCTATTGGTCACCCAAATATGTTTTGACAGATTCCCCCTCTATTTTGGTTCTGTTGACAATGCAAACGTTTGGATTTTTCCTTGCTTTCAGTCCCATTGATGTCAGCCACCACCAGAAAGAAGAGAGCTCTAGGATATCAGAAAGGTGGTCTCGATTGGCACACATGCAGTCTGTATCCTACTACTTTGTGTTATTCTAGTAAACTCAGCTTGTAGTACAAGATATGGGAAAGCGCCATAACCAAGAAGATGCCGCCTCAACAAAGGGGTCAGCTAAACTGCATATTATGTGTGCCCAAGGTTTTAAATAAAAGTGGTCCTCCAGTCAACAACATGGCGGCTGGGCATTAAAGCAGATCTGTTCCTTTGCTCTTCATTGACCAAGGTTTGCTTTAAACTGACGTGTGTATAAATAACCATAAATAAATTGCTGCGCTAAACATCATTGATTACAAATGTGTACACGAGTGTAAAGAGCATCAACATAGTCCCAAATCAAGTCCAAATAGAGAAGAACGTAGAGAAAAGTCCCAATATTCTGATAATGTATAATCAAACACCGCGTGTCTTCAAGTAAAACAAGCGCACCGCCACCGAATAATGGTAGGACTCTTACCGGAACACATGGACCCTTAAGCTGTAAAGAGTCATAAAACGCATGAATATATTGGCCTGGAGATGTGTATCCACCATAACTCTCAAGCAGAGGAAAGGTGCTGGACAACCAAAATAAAACGGAAAGTGTCCCTTCAGGCTATCCCCATCCTATATGTCTCTCCGATGCATATAATCAATCAGTCCATAAAGGAAGAAAAAGGAGAACAAACATCGCGTAAAAACCATATGGACAATTTTATTAAAAGTATAGAATTCCACTCACATTTGGGTAGACAGATCAGCGCTGCGCACAAATATAAAACCTCTGGTCCCGGGAACCAATCCAAGTTCCTGGTAAGCAAAAACAGCGTGATGACGTCAGGAACGAAGACTCCACCTGGGATTGATTGATAATATGCATTATCATATAAGGACACTTTCCGTTTATATTGGTTGTCCAGCACCTTTCCTCTGCTAGAGAGTTATGGTGGATACACATCTCCAGGCCATTATATTCATGCGTTTATGACTCTTATTAGCTTAAGGGTCCATATGTTCCGGTAAGAGTCCAACCAATATTCGGTGACGGTGCACTTGCTTTACTTGAAGACACGCGGTGTTTGATTACACATTATCAGAGTATTGAGGCTTTTCTCTATTTGGACTTGATTTGGGACTAGATGTTGATGCTTTTTACACTTTTTTTCTTTTGTACACATTTGTAATCAGTGATGGTTTAACGCGGCAATTTATGGTTATCTATACACAATTTATCTGATTGTTTTGCCAACAGCATATTTTTCTTTTTTTACTTTTTGCGCTGCTTTCTTGCCAATTTTTACCTTATGTGTATATAAATCCTTCTATATACCTGCTGGGGGGGGAGCACACTTTAGCACACAGATGCAAAGCAAATGTAAGCCCAATGTGAAATATTTCAAATTCCAAGTCAATACTCTACGTACTTTGGAGACGTGATCAATCGGCCTCCATTAGAAGGTAACTCACTCTGCAGGTTTCAGCTGATAAGACTGTAAAAAAGCAGAGTGTGTATGTATTGTATACAGATATGTGAACCTGAAATACAAGTTTATAACACAGAGCTGACACTCATATTTATACCTGCAGCATTTATAAACTTTTATGAACTTACAGAAACTTCTGATAAAAAGTATCATTTGTTGTGGCACTTCCACCTTTCCATATCAGAAATCAGCCTTTGAACAGCTTTATCAACAGCGTCTGGGCACCCCGGGTCTTGTTTCCCTACTCTATGCATCCTTGAATAGGCGCTCAATGAGTACTTCTCTATCACATGTTGTCCAATGGGAGCGTGACTTGGGGACGGTCGTGGACCTGAAGGACTGGAATAAGTTCTGGTCGTTAGTAGCTAAATATTCATTTAATACAGGCACACTGGAGGCGGCATACAAAGTACTGTTTCGTTGGTATTGGGTCTCGGCTCGTATAGCCCAGGGAAACCCTGTCTATGGTGATCGCTGCTTTCGTGGTTGCGGCCATCGTGGAGATGTGTTGTGTATATGGTGGTCATGCCAAGACTGTTTCATTTTTGGTCTCATGTCTTTGGCCTTCTTTACACCTTGTTCCATCTCTCCATACGCTGGGAGGCTCAGCGTGCTTTGCTTCATTGTCCCATATGGGGCCTGTTGGTTCATCAGCAGAATTTGGCTTCCTATCGGTTTCTGTTGGCCACTAGAACAATTTCCCAGGCATGGAAGAGCCCATCTGTTCCTCTTTAGGGGGTGCGGGACCACATGACCACTCTGATGCTCAATGAACAGATGGCGAGTATCTGTAATGACTCCCAACAAAACTTTTTGAAAATATGGGAGCCATGGTTGACATATGCTTTTCCCACTCTCCACTCGGCTAGTCTGGGTTTATGAAGCTGTATGGTAAATGCGTTCCCGGATCCCTGCTTCTGGTCTTGTTTTCTTCTTCACTATTTTTTCCTCTTTCTTTTTTGTTTGATTACGTGAGGCAATAGATATTTGCCTTTGTCTGAAAATTTTTGTTGATGTTATATCACCGTTTCTGTATTTTATGTGCTATTGATAGCCCCTACGTGGCGCCTCTTGCATTGTTGGAATTACAATACTGACTGTGTGGGCATGTCTTTTGCTCTAATCCTTTTTGTTAAAATTGTTTACAAAAGTTAATAAAAACCACTGAAATAAAGTACCATTTGTCAGGTAATTGGCCACACACACACACCGCCATTTCCTCTTCTGGAGTGGAGAACACAGAAACCAATCGCTGATCAATAGGGAGGGTGGCTGAATGACCCAGACAACCAACACGGTCCATGTTACACTGGTCTTGCTGTGAGCAGGAAGCACCAAGACAACAGATTAATATCTGATCATTATCAAAGCTTTGAACACATTTTATGTAGCACTACCCCCTTAGGGGTTGCTGTTGATTTGGGTCCTCCTATAGTTCTGCACAGCCAGCCAATATGCATTCTCCACACAAGCTTGTATTTGAAGTCAGAAATCAGTCCTTGAGCTTTTGTTTTGTTGTTTATTGAGGGGATTTAGAACTGGGATGGGATAAAAGGGGGTATAGGATGCCCAAGGGAACCGACAACTGAGGAAAAAACTTCCTAGAGCTATTCCCTAGAACGATTCACAAGCTTCTCTTCTGCAACACAGTCTCTGTTGGAGAGCTAGGCAGCATCTCCACGATGTACCACCCCAGGCCCTAGAAGAAATTCCCCTCTTCACTCAGCAATCTGGAGGTCTTTACCTGAGCAGGGGATCTGTCCCTTTAAATAGGGACATCTTATGTGAAAGATACTTTAGATCTACTTAAACACATTGATGGTCTATCTATACCCTCCTATGCTCTTCTTGTGACTATTGACGTGGAAGCTCTTTATTCCAGCATACCCCACGAGCAGGGGGTGGCAGTAGTGCAATCCTTCCTGCTCAAGCAGGATCACACGCAATGGAAGTCTTGTGATTTTATCTTAGACTTATTATATGACATTTTGACACACAATTGGTTCACATTCATGGGTTCTCACTACCTTCAGGTGCAGGGTGTAGCCATGGGCACATGTCGTGCCCCGGTGTACGCCAATCTGTACTTGGGTGGGTACGCTTAATTTTTTCAGACGACACTCTCGCCAAATACCTGGACCATGCCTTGTGCTGGTTCAGGTATACGGACGATGTGTTTGTCATCTGGACTAGTACCTCCAAGAGTCTGGAGGAGTTTATGCAGGTACTTACCAGGAATCCACTCAATCTGAAATTTATGATGAAGTGGCATACGAAGACCATTGCCTTTCTTGATTTACAAATCTCTTAAGCTGTTACAAACTGTTTGGCTACTAATTTGTTCCACAAAGAAACAGCTGAGAACATGATTCTTCACGCACAAACTTCCCACCCCCCAGCCATGGTCAAAAGTATACCTTTTGAACAGTATATTCGCCTACGGTGAAACTGTACACATATAGAGGATTTCAAAAATCAAGCTTCTCTTCTATACCAACGTCTTCCTTCACGTGGCTATAGCAAAACCCTTTTACAGAAGGCTTACAATGAAGCATGGGCAAAGGATAGGACATCATTATTATATTCTACATCGAAATCTGAGGTTAAGCATCAGACAGTAAGATTTATAACACAGTATTCAATACAACACCAGAAATTACGCAATATGTTACAACGTCACTGGCATCTCCTGCAGGAGGATGCCATATTAAATAAATATATAAAGGATTATCCTGACTTAGTGTTTCAAAAAGCAGTCTCTATCCAAGACAAATTAACATCGAGTCACTATGTACCTAGAACTAACCTGTCTACACTTCCCAGTGGTATCTTTACATACGGCATACTGTCCATGGGTGCAGACTGGCCGACAATTTATGTTACCTAATGGGGAGAGCTTTATCCTCAAATTTTATGCCAATTGTACAACTCAGGGAGTACTATACCCTATGACATGTACTTGCGGAGCCTATTATGTAGGCAAAACCATACGCCGTTTTGTCAAAGAATACATGACTATGTCTATTACTCATTGAATGCCAAAATGCTTACCTCTATTAGTCGCCACCTGGGATTAGATCATAAATTTGACATCACACATGCTAAATTCATCGTATTGGAAGTAGTTACTAGAGACCCACGTGAAGGTAATTGGGATAAAAAATTATTTGCAAAGAAACCATGTGGATTGAATGTCTAAATGCTGTAAATCCACCAGGCCTTAATGAAATCATATCATACAAATCCTTTTTATAGATTGGATGATATAAATTCACAAATAATGCTACATGTGATCAGTCTAGGACTATGTGTAAATAATCATGAAGGATTTAGAAACCAATGTAGGGGATTGACTATCATGGTCATTTATTTATTTTTACCGTGGCTTTTGAAATGTAGGGTTCAGTTTACTATGGTAACGCATGTTTATTTTGCTCCTCTAAGAAATAGGCCTTTCAAACACTTTGCCTTATACTATTAAAACAATCTGTGGTAATGATTAATAATATACCATTTGGTTCCACTTAGTATTGTGACTATTATTATAATTATTCCAGTTGCGTAACATACAGACATATATCTGTTTTGGGTTCTCTTTTGTTAGCAGCCTCCTGCAATTATGTTACCCTAATAAATTATCCTGGACTATGTAGTGTCTGCGACATGTTTTATTGTAAATGTGTCACTGGTGGATCATACTGTGCTATAATGTCTATGAATTACTTTGTGGCCCTATTTTTATGCTTAAATTAGATTTTTTTTTACGTTTATGTTTTGTTTTTTGCTACTGTTTTGTAGAATTTTAATAATTTGGTGTTGTTTTGGTTTTGGACTTCTTTTGTCGGCCTATGGGTCCCCTGGCCTCCATGGCGGTGATCCCTCCTTGGGTGGGTGTGTGGCTGTCAGGCCGTGCTTGTTTTATGGGCCGGCCTTCCCACCCCTTCACGGCCCAATTTGGGTTGGGGGAGGTGGCTGTGCCTAGGCCTGTTCACCCGCGGTGTGGGGGTTGGTGGGCCTTGTGGGCCCCCCTTGTGTCTGCATGTGCGAGGTTGTCGTCGGTGGGGTGTTGTGGCGCCGTCCTCACTGGTTCACCGGCATGGTGCTGTGCGCATGCGTGGATGTCACAGCTAGGCCGGGATGAGGTCACACGCCGGCTGGTGTTGGCGCACCTGGTCAGCGTGCATATAAACGGCATGGGCTGGCGAGTACACCCTCTGGAGCTCTTGAAATGGTGCTAAGGCAGTTTTTGGCTCCTCCAGGCATATGGGTTTCCTCTCCTTTTACACCGTGCTATGTACGATAATGTTTTTA
Organism: Staurois parvus; assembly: GCF_062004578.1. Taxonomy (NCBI): domain Eukaryota; kingdom Metazoa; phylum Chordata; class Amphibia; order Anura; family Ranidae; genus Staurois; species Staurois parvus. The sequence goes on from NW_028318103.1 coordinate 706,510, forward strand.
GCATCTTGTAATGATGATGGTATAATTTGGGGAGGGAACCGGGATGGGGAGTCTCTCTAAACCTGGGATATTCCCTGTTTTTCAGCCCATCTGGCTTATACACATAATATTGGAGGTGATCCATCTCGAGTCTGCTGAGGGTATTTCGGCCCCTTGGTTTATGGAGAGCGGTTGTCCACATGTGCCTTTTAGGCCTATACAGCGCACATGTTTCATGCAGGGAGGTAATCTTTTTCAGAACTTTGGGTCTTGCGTACAACATTATTATGCAATGCAGAGATGGGTTGCCTCTTTTAAGGGACCACTAACTATCTTTTATATTTTGGTCTCTTGTAGGCCTATGGTGTTCTCTATTACCATACCTTATTAGCTGAAAACTATGATGATGATGTCTTATGTTGCCCTGCACCCTTGACCTATCTAATTTTATCTACACACTGTCCATGATTCCGTTGGGGTGTTCCATTTGCCTGTTTGATGCACCCGATTTTGTCGTGGGATTGCTGTTCTGGTCGGTTGTGGGGACCGGCGTTGGTGCATTGAGGAGTCCTTTATCATACAATACACACTGTTTATATTTTTATGTGAGTGCCTCATAGGCGGTATCCATTTTGTATTTGAAGTCCATTGTTAATGTTTGCAATGATTACTTGTAAGTTTGTTCATTTTTTAGATGAGTTGCTAGCCCCTGAGGAAGCGACTTCTGTCGCAAAACAAGTCGGGCTTTATCCAAACAGCTCTGATACTCCCCTCATCTTGAAGAAGTGGATTGTGTTTACCACCTCTACAATACTTCCAACGGAAAATCGTATATTTTCTTTGACGGGGGGAAAATGTTGTGATTCAATGTGCAATGCATATTAACATTTTTAAATATGCAAAATATTTGTAGATATGGTATGTTAATAAAGTAACAATTGCTTTTACTTTCTGCGTACAGAGTTTACGTGCCTAAAAAGTCCATAAGCAGTTTTTTTTATAGAATTGGTCCTCCAGTCGGGACGTGGCACTAGGACATTTCCTTGGTTGTGACCTCTAACCACTCGACGGTCAGCCAACTTTTTCTGTTGAATTCTTTAATTAGGTGAACAGTCACTAGTAGGGGGCTGATCTGGGTTTCCACCAGAGTACTCATTCCCCTATCTACCCGGGGGGGGTGCAGGTGTACTCACTCAGATCCTCTCCTGTTCCGCTTGTGGAATGGCTGATGCTACCAAGCCTATCAGCTGGGCTGCTCCTTCCCTGCCATACAGGTGGTCCTCGCTCTGGGGGCCAGTGAGTTCCACATTTTCTTCCTCTCCAGCTACAGCCTCGCAGGCAGGTCCCATCCCACTAGGCCTCCTGGAAGCCTCCTTCCTCACAGCCTCACTTCTTCCTCTCAACTCTCCTCACTCCTGCTACTGAGCAGGCTCCAACACTTTTAAGGGAGGCCAAGCCTTCTGTTGGGGATTGGCTGAGGTCCCTCAAGAATGCAGCCAGTCACTCCTCAGATCCACCCACTGCCTCCAAGGCCTTCATCCAAAAGCCTCAGAGCAGGTGGAAATTCCAGAGGGGCCTGGCCTGCAAAGCCTCTCAGCCCTGACCACAATTTGACCCCTCTGGCTATTTCACCTGAGCTGCTATTCAGTTCCTGTCTAACCATTAGGATCTAGTTCCCCCTAGCTAAACTAGGAGGGTACTACAATTACACAGAGTAGTATTTAAACCTGACAGACATTCCACTTTTCTACGAGGTTGCTTTATTGGCCAGAGAGCACATAGGATGGGTGGATGGCAATTGGTGGAGCTTTTTAATGAGGATTCACTATAAAACAGAGAACAGCATTAATATTCAAGGCTTGTTTATTTCCTAGACCAGGGGTCTGCAACCTTTAAGACATAAAGAGCCACTTGGACCCGTTTCCGAGAGGGAAAAAAAGACTGGGAGCCGCAAAACCATTGCAACATTTAAAACAAATCCGACACTGCATATATTGCGAAAAGCGCTCTGGTCATGAAGGGGGTTTAAGGGCCCAGTAAGCAAAGGGTTAACCAGGGCCACAGTGTATCGTCATAATCACAATCATAGCCTTAGGTCAGTGGTGGGCAACCTTTTTTTTCAACTGAGCCAAATCTCGCCAAAACCACAATTGAAATTTATTTTGAGAGAAACATTTTTCAAACTGAAAATACATCCCCCATATAGTAATTCATCCCCCATAGTAATTCATCCCCCATATAGTAATTCATCCCCCCATAGTAATTCATCCCCCATATAGCAATTCATCCCCCCTATAGTAATTCATCCCCCATATAGTAATTCATCCCCCCTATAGTAATTCATCCCCCCTATAGTAATTCATCCCCCATATAGTAATTCATCCCCCATATAGTAATTCATCCCCCATAGTAATTCATCCCCCATATAGTAATTCATCCCCCATATAGTAATTCATCCCCCCTATAGTATTTCATCCCCCCTATAGTAATTCATCCCCCCATATAGTAATTCATCCCCCATATAGTAATTCATCCCCCCTATAGTAATTCATCCCCCCTATAGTAATTCATCCCCCCTATAGTAATTCATCCCCCCTATAGTAATTCATCCCCCCTATAGTAATTCATCCCCCCTATAGTAATTCATCCCCCCTGTGTCAATTCACTTACCTTTGCTCCGCGCGTTCCTCTAGCTGTGTTCCCGCGCCGTTCTGGTCTTCAGGGCGGACTGTGAGAGGAGAGGAGTTCGTCACGCTGCCCCGCCTACATCCTGACAGCCAATGTTTGGAGGAGGGAGGGGAGCGGGCGCCCGGCACATAGAAGAGCTGCATTAAAAGAGCCGCGGCTTGCCGACCCTATTGCCTGTCACCTGGTGGGCAGTGTGCTCCGGAGCCGCAGGAAAGGTGAAAAAGAGCCGCATGCGGCTCCGGAGCCGCGGGTTGCCGACACCCGTCCTAGACCATCTTCTCCCAATAAAAAAGGCCAAAAAAAGCAAGGGAAAAAAAAAACCTTGGCCCCTGGCCACTTTCTACAGGTGCCGGTGACAGCACTAGGCTTCACCCCTGTCTCTTGGGATAGCCAAGTACCACAAGTGTGATGAGAATACGCTCCTTTACTGGCAAGTCAGACCTCAAGAGATCTCTCCCTTCCGACTCCAGGGTCAAGAACCAGCCTCAGGTCAACTCAAATGTAAGTTTCTCAAGCAGGCCATCTTATAGCTAGACTATGATGTTTTTTTTTGTACATACATTTCTGCTGCTGTGCCTGTAAAAACTATGGGCAACGGTCAAGAAATCTTTTCTGCATGTTAAAGAAAAAACAAAATCTAATAATCATTTAAAGCTATCTCCAAGTATGATCTATTTTGCATAGTTACATTGATCCAGCTTGGCACATTGGAAGCTGCAAAGTCACTGTAGTAGCCACCACTACTACAGTGATAACCACGACCTTGAACATCCTGTGCAAGTGGTTTCCCCATCTGCATTGTAACTTTGGGGGTGCTCACTTGGCACTGCCACCATTCATAGAAGGCTGTCTTTTTCCACTGAATACAAGGCATTCTCTGAACTGGACAAGGTGAAAGCAGTGATAACGCCTCCCCTCCTTTCCATTTTTTCCAATCAGAGAACACCTTGTATTCATTGAAAAGAAATAGCTAAGAACATTTTCAGCAAAGAGAGAAAATACCTGCCAGAAATGCAGTGCCCTTGTCATTTTCTGTGAGTTAAAAAGACAAAAACAATATTATCTTCCTTCTGTAAACTACATAACCCATCAATCCATCATGTAATGGAGATGAACAATGATCGACATGTTTGAGGTCCAGCTTGTTTAATCGACCATGGCTCCTTCCATATATACAGTGGAGAAATTAGTGTAGCCACCCAGGGACACAAAGTTGTTATTCATAGGATCACCAGGTCAAAATAAAAGGAAAAAGAAGACTGGGGAAAAAAAAAACGAAAGCAGCCACTATATCTAAGGACTGGTAATTTGCAATCATGACATTTTTAGATATGTTTTAAGCATGACAGTTGTTTTTTAGAGTCTCTGCATTTCACTCAGCAAATGGGCCTGAAGGCACATTCCAGTATGAAAACTGCATCCAAATAACATTGCAACACATACAATGTCTCATTTTATAGCAGTAATCAGAGAACTTTATAGAATACCTTGAAAAGAGCTCAGCCTCTCTACAGCAGAGAACTCCTGGATATGTATTGAGGAGTGCCTACTACAGAAGAACGGATCACTTATGAAGTCTTTATGAAAGGTTTATTAGTCAAGAGCATCAGATACATCCATTGGGAGAAGAGCCTTTCCCTTCTTCAGGGCTTGAGCAATGGATGTTAGGACAGACGTTCTTAGTGCCATTAGAGGATGCTAGCAATTGATGTTTGTAGAATCTCCATGAACTGCACTAGAGGGCCTAAATTAAGGCCTGATAGAGGCTAGAGTCTCCTAATAGCACCAAGAATGGCCGGCCCAGTGGGCTGTTCCAACATCCATTGCTCAAGCCCTGATGAAGGGGGAGGGTTGTTCTCCTGAAACTCATTGGCTTTATCTGATGCTCTTAACCAACAAACATTTAAAAAAAATACTTTTTAAATGCTATGATCCTTTGTATTAGGTGCTCCTCAATACACATCCAAGTGCTGATACTCTGTTGAACGGTTAAATTATTGTGATCAGAGAGGAAGCGGCTTAGGACCAGGACCACATACACTATACTTTCATCTTGGATCTGCTTCCTTAAAGGAAAATACACTCCACTGTATATCTAACTGAACCAATGTTCCCTTCCATCAGTCCAGCACTATTAAACCTACATTAGGCTTTTATGTACAGTGGAGAAGGATCTTCATTGGTCACAGTTCCCATGGGTGCTCCTTCATTGGTCACAGTTCCCATGGGTGCTCCTTCATTGGTCACAGTTCCCATGGGTGCTCCTTCATTGGTCACAGTTCCCATGGGTGCTCCTTCATTGGTCACAGTTCCCATGGGTGCTCCTTCATTGGTCACAGTTCCCATGGGTGATCCTTCACTGGTCACAGTTCCCCTGGGTGATCCTTCACTGGTCACAGTTCCCCTGGGTGATCCTTCACTGGTCACAGTTCCCCTGGGTGATCCTTCACTGGTCACAGTTCCCCTGGGTGATCCTTCACTGGTCACAGTTCCCCTGGGTGATCCTTCACTGGTCACAGTTCCCCTGGGTGATCCTTCACTGGTCACAGTTCCCCTGGGTGATCCTTCACTGGTCACAGTTCCCCTGGGTGATCCTTCACTGGTCACAGTTCCCATGGGTGATCCTTCACTGGTCACAGTTCCCATGGGTGATCCTTCATTGATCACAGTTCCCATGGGTGATCCTTCATTGATCACAGTTCCCATGGGTGATCCTTCATTGATCACAGTTCCCATGGGTGATCCTTCATTGATCACAGTTCCCATGGGTGATCCTTCATTGATCACAGTTCCCATGGGTGATCCTTCATTGATCACAGTTCCCATGGGTGATCCTTCATTGATCACAGTTCCCATGGGTGATCTTTCATTGATCACAGCTCCTCCTGGGTGATCCTTCACTGACCACAGCTCCTATGGGTGACCCTTCATTGATTACTGCTCCCATGGGTAATTCTTCATTAATCACAGTTCCTATGAGTAATTCCTCATTGATCACAGTCCCTAGGAGGAATTCTTCATTGATCACAGCTCCTATAAGTGATTCTTCATTGATCAAAATTCCTATGAGTGATTTCTCATTGATCAGAGTTTTTATGGGTGATTCTTCATTAATCACAGTCCCTATGAGGAATTCTTCATTGATCACAGTTCCTATGGGTGATTCTTCATTGATCAATGAAGAATCACCCATAGGAACTGTGATCAATGAAGAATCACCCATAGGAACTGTGATCAATGAAGAATCACCCATAGGAACTGTGATCAATGAAGAATCACCCATAGGAACTGTGATCAATGAAGAATCACCCATAGGAACTGTGATCAATGAAGAATCACCCATAGGAACTGTGATCAATGAAGAATCACTCATAGGAACTGTGATCAATGAAGAATCACCCATAGGAACTGTGATCAATAAAGAATCACCCATAGGAACTGTGATCAATGAAGAATCACCCATAGGAACTGTGATCAATGAAGAATCACCCATAGGAACTGTGATCAATGAAGAATCACCCATAGGAACTGTGATCAATGAAGAATCACCCATAGGAACTGTGATCAATGAAGAATCACCCATAGGAACTGCGATCACAGTTCCTATGGGTGATTCTTCATTGATCACAATTCCTAAGAGTGATTCCTCATTGATCAGAGTTTCTATGGGTGATTCTTCATTGATCACAGTTTGTATGGGTGATTCTTCATTGATCACAGTCCCTATGATGAATTCTTCATTGATCACAGCTCCTATGGGTAACATTTCATTGATCAAAGCCCCTACTGGTGTTCACATATCCTATTGTTGTTCCTTCATTGATCACAATTATTCACGGATTCCAGCTCCTATGGATGATCCTTTATTAACCCCAGCTCCTGTTGATCCTACATTGATTACTGCTCCTATGGGTGATCCTTCATTGATCATGACTCCTATTGGTGATCTATCACTGAGTGATCACAGCACCTATGGGTGATCCTTCATTGATCATAGCTCCTATTGATGATCCATCATTCATAATAATAGCACTTATGGGGTTCATTCATTGATTAAAGCTGTTATTGGTGACATTTCATTGATCACTGCTCCTATAGGTGATCCTTCATTGATCACAGCATCTACGGATGAGCCATGCTGGATGTAGTGGAGCTGATTTACTACAAAAAGTGGTAAAATGAGGGAAGCCACCCTAGGACCGGAAGTGTATTATTCATAGGATTGCCAGTTAAAAATTAGGGGAAAGAAAACTGAAAAAAAGAAAAGTAATGCAGCCACTACGACTGGTAAGCTGCAATATATTACATTTATGGTTTTGGGTTTAGATACACTTTAAGAACGAACACTCTGCTTCTAGCTGGAACGTGAATAGTCCTCTTTAATTAGCAGCAGAATGGGGAGTTTGGTGCACATTTCGAAGTGCTCTCCTTGGCTTACCTCACTGAATAAATTACAGGCCTGTTCGTCTGGCAGAGGGAGATATTGGGCGTTCACAGCTCAGCCCTGGAAAAGTAAATCCAGAGAACTTGGAGTTTCTGTATTCCGTCAGTCTAGGACAGGCCCCATACAGCTCACAACACGCTGAGGAATTTCTCATCCAGAGCTTGCTGTCTGTCCGCATACTGCCCGGCATTTCACACTGCACTGCTCACAGCTTCGGGGCCCAATGTCTATACAACGCCACAGCCTCTGTGTCCGACATACACTTCTGGCCATGAAAACCAAGGCTTACAGGGTCAGTTATGGTGGAGAGTTAAACCATTTGCGAGGGGCTCTGACATACATCCCAACTGTCCCTCATTTGGCATTTGGAACCAAATCCCTATGTCCCTCTCTCCTTCTTGAATGTCCCTCTACTTGGTCTGATGTACAAACCACCATACAAATTTACTATTTAAAGAGGAACTTCGGGGGGGGGGGGGGGGGTATTGTATTAAGCTGCTGCTGTCTTTTAAAAATCAGGTGCCTGGGGTCATTGTGGTCTCCCTGCAGCTGGTTTTTCTCACCGCTGCGGGTCCCTACTACTGCCAGCTCTTCTCCCTCTGAGGGTCCCTGCCACTGACATCTTGAATATGTGAGACAGCTGGGTCTGCCTGGGGGACCACATCTGGCTTCCCACCACGCATGTGCGAGCTTGTGCGACACTCTGTAGGTGGTCCTACAGCCTCCTGGTCAGCGCCAGATCTAGGGGGTGCTGGGGTGGGCTATTTCCCTCCCAAGATTTTAGTTGTGCCCCCCCCCCCCCCAAAGACAACTGCCACCCCTCCACCCCAAACACGTTGCCTGCCCGTTGAACCATACTGCAGACAGCTGCCCTCTTCTTGCAGCTTTGCAAATGTACAAGTAAATTTACTGCCCCGCTAAACTGATAATCTGGTCAGCAGGGGGCCCAGCAGGGTGAAGGCTGCCTGCACCTCCTCCCCTGCAGGAGGAGCTCTGCTGCATGTGCCTAGCTAGGCTGTCTGCAGTGCAGGGAAGAGAGAAGGAGCTCTGCCCTCTCGCCTGCCAGCCGTGACCCCTGTCCCCTCGCCTGCCAGCCGTGACCCCTGCCCTCTCGCCTGCCAGCCGTGACCCCTGTCCTCTCGCCTGCCAGCCGTGACCCCTGTCCTTAGTTCTGTTGTCTCCTATGCACTGCCTTACAAACTAATGGCCTCTGTACACTGCCCTACACAATGCTGACCCCATCCCTTTGCCCTGCTGACCCCCTGATCTCCCACCTTCCAGACGCATTTTTTCCCTGCAGACAGAATGTAAACAATAGAGCCAGAATTTAAAAACAAAAACCAGAGTGTGGGGTTCACCCTCATTCAATACCAGGCCCTTTGGGTCTGGTGGGGATTTTGGGGGGACCCCATACCAAAAATACACCCCAAAAAAAGGTCACAAACGCAGCCCCCCCCCCCCCACAAATCTATAGCAGACCCTTTGGGCCTTCCCCAATGTTGAGGGCATGGGGTGTGGGCCAAGAGGGGGCGGGGGTGCTGGTCCTCCCCCACTCCCTTTAAAGCTAAGAGGGGGTAGCGGTGGTAAAGAGTGCACCTCAACCACAGGGATTTACCGCTCCTCAACGAGGCCTATGGAGGCTGCCCTACAAGCGACTCCCAACTGTGCAGATCTCCTCCTCCCAACCTCCATTATTGCCTTTGTTTTTCTGAAAGCCAACATATAGAAAGTCTAGTTGTTGAATTTTCAATTTATTTTCGATTATGAAGAATGCAACAGGAGAAGTGGGTGGGAATAAAACCTGGATGGGATCTTATTAGAATCTCTGATGGAAGACTCCACCTAAAACTGAAATCCCACATTTGTCTGGATTGCTTTTCAATAAAATCCTTCACACAAGAACATTACGGGAATAATGCCAGTTAAATCGGTTATTTCCAGGAGTGCATTTTATCCACTCTTAGGGTAACCAGAACCCTGCCAGATAGTGTGCGACAGAGCTGTGTAAATCTCAGGACTGGATGGCCAGAAATATACATTTTCTGGCACATAACATAGCCTCTGTCTATGTATTTCATCTGGAGCACAGCTTTAGGACGGGGAGCCGATAGGCATCCAATTTAGTGGCTGGCTATAGATTGTGTGTAATAACAGGTCAGCATGTCCTGACGGGCGGTCATGGGACCATTATTGTTCAGGAATGCCAGGAAAGCTAAAAGGTTTGTGTCCGGGGGAAATGAGAGTAAACAGACTGCAGGCGCGGACGCTGCGGACAGCCCAGTGCTGATGCTGGGAGATCCATTCTCTCATTAGAAGCATCTGGTGGAGACAATGCTGGGATTGTACTTCGCTCTAACCTGCCCCCCCCCCCCCCCCATGGCACCTCTGCCAGGCCTTTATTACTGGCACTCCGATCAGCTACACAGCCTCCTCCACACTCCATAAGGGTGCCAGTGTTACCCGGCACAGCCTGCTGCCAAAGGGGCACTGAACGAGGGCAGGGACGGAGCTTGTCCTGGGGTATGCCCGGAATGACAAGTGATTGCTGGGGCCCCGGCTTCTTACAGAACCGCTTCCACCATCACAGCATTGTGTCCTAAACATCTACTATTGTATTTCCAAAACACACAAAACTAAACAAAAAAACAGGTTCAACACAACAGTGAGGCTCCTTGTACGCGGGGCGCTTTAAGAACGCTGGTGGCATTAGGCTCCATGTACACTGCAGCTGATAAACTCACATTTAGGAGCTTTTCTGCGGTTTTTTCAGCAGCCCCTGAACTCTCCCTAATGTTTTCCTATGTGTCCATGTACACATAGTCGTTTCCAGGCAGTTGAGTTTACAGTCGTTTTTTGAACGCACCAAACTTGCGTTCAGGAGTAGATTTTATCAGAGTTTCAAACGCCAAACACTTGTAAACGCAGCTAACCGCATTTATAAGCGGTTGCATTCGGAAGTGATTTTTTTAACTGTTCCATGTCCAGATGCTGTCCATAGTCTTTTTTCATCATCAGAAATGCATGCAAAGCATTTTCCATGTATTCAAATGGACCCGGTACACCAGCGCAGTCAGTTCCAGGTTTTGCGTGAAAGAAAAAATTATAGAACGTACCGCATTATGCTCATGATGGGATTCATAGTGAATACAACCAGAAAAGACAGGTCATCTGAACACATACTGCTCTCTCTGCTTCTGCTCTCTCTATTTCTCTCAAAATGTCTGAAATAGTTAATTTTTTTACTGTTTTTCAGAGCATTCTGGGCATTTTGGAAGGTCTCCTGATGTTATCTTTTAAAAACGCTTCTAAACGCAAACACTCAAACGCGGCTAAACGCAGTATGCAAATGCGGCTAAACAGACATTCTTTAACTTACATTTTCCAGCAGTCAGTTTCCATCGTTCAGAAGAGTTTTTCAAACGTCCCGTGTACATGGAACCTTAAAGTCACGTAAAAAACGTAAAAAAGTTTTTCAGTGTTTTTGCATTTGTGTTTAGCCGTGTTTTGCGCAGTTTTTTTTGCTAAAAAAAAGTCCAAAAATGCTGATTTGCCGCGTTTTACCACATTTTTCAGCATTAGAGAGTTTTTACAGTTACACCAGTTCTGGTGCAGGGGGTAGCTGATCCAGTGCTGTAATGGAGCCCCAAGACCGCTGGTCCCCCGTCGTCCCCCTGTGATCACGTTGACTCCTCCTCTCTCCAAAAGGACCCTGCTGGTGGCCATCCAGTCGGAAGTGAAAAGTATCCCGCAGTGGGGCTTTAAGGGATCATCTATACTTGCATTTGGGAGGCAGTAAAAACAGGTGGTTGAGCCATGTTTTTATTGTTCTTCCTTATGCTGCAAAAGCAGCCAGACGGGTGTGCACACGTCACGGCCGAGATGTAGCCAAAATGTTACTGTGCATCGTGCTTTTGCAGGCAGTACCACAGCCAGAATGCGACCCATTCAAAAGAAGAGGGCCACACCACATCCACCCTGCAGCCACAAGTAATGCATTTACAGGCAACTGATAAGTGTTGAGGAGGCAACATGTCAGCACCTGTCAATTGCCTCTGAAAAGGGATACACCGGGGGATCACTTTTCAGAAGTGTGGCAATCAAAACCTCATGTCTAAATTTAGCCTCATCTTTATTTAACGGACCCTTATTCACACTTCTCCAGTGAAATAATTTCTGTTTTACTTATCGTGACCCATTCACATCCGAGTGATGTGCTGTCACGTCAATGAAATACACACACACACATTTGGGGCTGGATTGTATGTTTTTGGCCCCATAGACCTCAATGGGAAAGCACAGTAAATACATAGTAAAAATGAAAAGTCCAACAGAAGGAGTGAGACCACAGAAATGGCTGCAGCAGGTGGGCAGACCTCTGATCTGCAGCACACAGAGGACATGATTAGAACTTGGCACACAGGAGAAGGTTTTCTAGGTCACTGGCGTCATCATAACTGCCAGAATACGGATTTCTTCACTCCGACTTTCAGTTTTACTATTGTTCTACTTTTACAGCTCTTTCCTGTGTTTCCCATGGGTCATTCAGGAGGAAGCGTGGAAACCCGGAACAACCAATCAGATTTCAGTCTCCTGCACTCCGCTCAGTTACAGGAAATGTCTCTTCTTTTGAGCAATCCATTTTCCTAGTGTGAGTATATACAGGTGTGGTGAGCAGAACAGCGATAGAGATCCAGATATTCCAATGACAGAAACAGGACAAGTTGCTTGCTTTAAACTGGCCATACACGATACAATCTGATTTTGCAAAGACAGGCCATACATTAATATTTTTGAATGAACCCCCCCACAAGGATCCAGGTCCCCCATTCGATGTGGATGCGGCAGGGGCGGACTGACAACTCATGGGGCAATAGGGGATCATGGGGCCCGTGTCCTTGCCCAAACACATAGTTGATGGTAGATATAAGACCCCGGTCACACTGGATGCAAATTGGCTTGCAAATTGCATGCCAAATCGCAGGCTATTGTCCACAATTAGAGTAGTCATATGGTCGGATCCGCACAAGTAGTACATGCGATACTTTTGGTGCGATTTGCATAGACCTCTGTATCAGATGTCTTGCAAGTCGCATCTGAAATCGGCAGGTCATCCGACTTTGAAATCGTGCGACTTCACTGTAAGTAGGGTTTGATGTGACCGGGGATGTAAAGGAGATTGTACAATTAGACTGTATATACTTTAGGTAATAAAATTTCTAATAATCCAACAAGCACCTTTAAGGAAGGAAGGAAGGAATGATGGACAGAAGGCTGAAATACCTATGGACAATGCAGATCCAAAAATGGAGCACTTGTAAAAAAAGATGTTCAAACAAACCACATGTGAAATTAAAAACGAGGGGGAAAAAAAAAAAAAAAAAAAAAAAAAAAAAAAAAAAAAATCGCACTTGATACATGGAGCAATTTCACACATACACAGGTGAAACACAAAAAATTAGAATATCGTGCAAAAGTTCATTTATTTCAGTAATGCAAATTAAAAGGTGAAACTAATATATGAGATAGACTCATTACATGCAAAGAAAGATAGTTCAAGCCGTGATTTGTCATCATTGTGATGATTATGGCTTACAGCTCATGAAAACCCCAAATCCACAATCTCAGAAAATGAGAATATTGTGAAAAGGTGCAATATTCTAGGCTCAAAGTGTCCCACTCTCATCAGCTAATTAAGCCATAACCCCTGCAAAGGGTTCCTGAGCCTTTTAATGGTCTCTCAGTCTGGTTCAGTAGGAATCACAATCATGGGAAAGACTACTGACCTGACAATTGTGCAGAAAACCATCATTGACACCCTCCATAAGGAGGGAAAGCCTCAAAAGGTAATTGCAAAAGAAGTTGGATGTTCCCAAAGTGCTGTATCAAAGCACATTAATAGAAAGTTATGTAGAGGGAAAAGTGTGGAAGAAAAAGGTGCACAAGCAGCAGGGATGACCGCAGCCTGGAGAGGATTGTCAGGAAAAGGCCATTCAAAAGTGTTGGGGACTTTCACAAGGAGTGGACTGAGGCTGGAGTCAGTGCATCAAGAGCCACCACACACAGACAGATCATGGACATGGGCTTCGAATGTCATATTCCTCTTGTCAAGCCGCTCCTGAACAACAAACAATGTCAGAAGCGTCTTACCTGGGCTAAAGAAAAACAGACCTGGTCTGTTGCTCAGTGGTCCAAAGTCCTTTTTTCTGATGAGAGCAACTTTTGCATCTCATTTGGAATCCAAGGACCCAGAGTATGGAGGAAGAATGGAGAGGCACACACTGCAAGATGCTTGAAGTCCAGTGTGAAGTTTCCACAGTCTGTGTTGATTTGGGGAGCCATGTCATCTGCTGGTGTTGGTCCACTGTGCTTCATTAAGTCCAGGGTCAACGCAGCCGTCTACCAGGAGATTTTGGAGCACTTCATGCTTCCTTCCGCAGACCAGCTTTATGGGGATGCTGACTTCATTTTCCAGCAGGACTTGGCACCTGCCCACACTGCCAAAAGCACCAAAACCTGGTTCAATGACCGTGGGATTACTGTGCTTGATTGGCCAGCAAACTTGCCTGACCTGAACCCCATAGAGAATCTATGGGGCATTGCCAAGAGAAAGATGAGAGACATGAGACTGAACAATGCAGAAGAGCTGAAGGCCGCTATTGAAGCATCCTGGTCTTCCATAACACCTCAGCAGTGCCACAGGCTGATAGCTTCCATGCCACGCCGCATTGAGGCAGTAATTGCTGTAAAAGGGGCCCAAACCAAGTACTGAGTACATATGCATGCTTATACTTTACAGACGTCCGATACTGTTCTATGTACAATCCTTGTTTTATTGATTGCATGTAATATTCTAATTTTCTGAGATTGTGGATTTGGGGTTTTCATGAGCTGTAAGCCATAATCATCACAATTATGACAAATCACGGCTTGAACTATCTTGCTTTGCATGTAATGAGTCTTTCTCATATATTAGTTTCACCTTTTAAATTGCATTACTGAAATAAATGAACTTTTGCACAATATTCTAATTTTTTGAGTTTCACCTGTGTATGAAGCAGGGCTTAAGGTTTGAAGCATCCAAAATAACGTACTGACATGTAGCGCAACCCTCGTAAGGGCCGCTGTGTTGTGGGCATCCCTAAGCTTCTCTCTGCACAGCCAAGCAACAGGTATTTCTCACACAGACTTGCATCCAAAGATAGTGACCAGTCCATGGGCTTGGTTTTGTTGTTTTATTAGAGGAATTCAGCTTGGATGGGGTAATAGGGATTATAGGATGCCCAATCTGGCTTGATACAATGGAAGGGGGACACTTCCCTCCTATGTATGGATCAGATCCTGGACTGTTCTTTTCCTGAAAGCCATCAGTCGTTGCGGATCAGTAGAAGCTGCCCTTCACGGGCGAGGAACTCACATCCCCCTCAAAAATGACTTCTCGTAACTACATGCAGGGACGTCTTCTCTTCCCCAGTTTCACAGCCTGCAGGCACTACCAGCCCTCCTGGCTTCTCAGATCTCCCGGGACAAGGATAAAGGACTGACACAGCGCTGTCCTTAGAAACCTTGCTACGTGTGGCAGGCTTTCCCCTTGTAGATCCCAAGTGTGCTGCTGTATGCACACTGTCTTCCTGACTCCCTGCTGCGCCAGGCCTGATTTCATCCGCGCTACCGCAAGATGCATCTTGCTGAGCCAGCCTGAGCCCAGCCTACAGGCCATACCCCCACACCTAGGGGACCCCTCCTAGGCACCAACAGTCTCCTTAGCACTCCATCTTCCACCCGGCTCCATTGTCATTCTGAGTCTCCCATATTTATAGGCCAGTCCACCACTCCTAACAGGGCCACCAAACCTGGGATTGGCCAGACCCCCATGAATATGCAGATTAGGCCTCCATCCCATCCTTCTAACTGACTTCCGGAAGGTTCTATGGTCCTCCAGAGTCAGGAGGTGGTGATAGAGCCACAACCTGTTGAGTCATCCAGCCGACCTGCAATAGCCCAACCTTAATCACATGACCCAGACAACTACCATGAGTCACACAATGATTTTGCCTATAACATACTACACTATTCTAGTAGCGCACAAGAGGGTGATACAGACATTATGAATGATCCAAATTGATTCGGATCCATTTGCTTTTATTCTAGTGAGTGTAGTGTGAACAATATAATACGATTCTTTTTGTATTGGGATAAACTTGGGTGACCATTTGTATAATTTGTATGTGTGTGGTCCAACAAGCAAAAGTCAGCTGGGAATGGGGAAATAAACAACAAAACGAATCAAGCCAATCTTCCAAAGAAAAAAAAGTAATAACAGAAGTTCTGAAAATGTGAGTAAGGAATATATACTCTCCAGAAATAACGAATTGTTCCAAAAACAAAATGATTTACTTAACAAATGAACCCGAAACAAAAGTTTCCGTCATGCACATCTATACGCATGCTGCCCTCAATGTTAGTATCTCTCGGTGCACCATCCAGCCGCAGCAGCTGTCAGTTTTGCAGGCTGCTGGCAGTGGTGTAGAGAGGTGTATCTAGGTCTTCCACCCGCAGCTAAACACTGGGATCTCAGGCTCCGGGGCTATACGCCCAGCGTGCATGGGGCCTTACTTACAGTACATGGCCGACAATGGTGTAGAGAGGTGTACCTAGGTCTTCCACCCGCAGCTAAACGCTGGGATCTCAGGCTCCGGGGCTATACACCCAGCATGCACGGGGCCTTACTTACATGGCCGGCAGTGGCGTAGAGCCATGTACCTAGGCCTTCCACACAAAGCTAAACGCTGGGATCTCAGGCTCCGGGGCTATACGCCCAGCATACACAGGGCCTTACTTACATGGCCGACAATGGTGTAGAGCTGTGTACCTAGGCCTTCCACCCGCAGCTAAACGCTTGGATCTCAGGCTCCGGGGCTATACGCCCAGCGTGCATGGGGCCTTACCTACATGGCCGACAATGGTGTAGAGCGGTGTACCTAGGCCTTCCACCCGCAGCTAAACAATGGGATCTCAGGCTCTGGGGCTATACGCCCAAAGTGCACGGGGCCTTACTTACATGGCTGGCAGTGGCGCACCTAGGTCTTCCACCTGCAGCTAAACGCTGGGATCTCAGGCTCCGGGGCTATATGCCCAGCATGCATGGGGCCTTACTTACATGGCCAGCAGTGGCATACAGTGGTGTACCTAGGCCTTCCACACAAAGCTAAATGCTGGGATCTCAGGCTCCATGGCTATACGCCCAGCATGCACGGGGCCTTACTTACATGGCCGACAATGGTGTAGAGCGGTGTACCTAGGCCTTCCACCCGCAGCTAAACGCTTGGATCTCAGGCTCCGGGGCTATACGCCCAGCATGCACAGGGCCTTACCATGTATTCTATGAAGACATCCATGATTAATAGAAATAACAGAAGGTCGAGGAGATGTTTGCGATGGAACAGATGTTGGAGGAAGAAGTGAGGACACCAAGTATGACTCATTCTCAGCTGGAGATTCCCCCATACAAACGAACACACACTTTAAAGGGAAACTACAGTCCATCCACCCAGAACATAACACGCCTCAATATTGGAACCGACCTGATCTGGACGCACCTCCCACATTCTTTGTTATTATTATACAGGATTTATATAGCGCCAACAGTTTGCACAGTGCTTTACAAAATAAAGGGAGACAGCACAGTTACAATACAATAAAAAAACAAGGAGGATTAAGAGGGCCCTTCTCCTAAGAGCTTACAATCTAATTGTTGCATGCTGTTCTATATTTTCATTGCTGTATTTCATATAATGGTTTTAAGATACCAGTGGACATGTCTGTTTTGTCTTGCTCTGCAACCAGGAGTAATTACTGCAGGGATTTCCCTTTTTTTTTAATAAATCTACATTAAACAAATATTGTCTAATTACAAAAGCCACGTGCATTCATAATTCAATCTTTTGTGCATTTCTTTCAGATGTGTGCAGTAATCCAACATGAAACAACTTCTGCACAAATGCAAGAGTTTAAAGACCGGTCACTGCTGCTCTCTCTCCTTTTGCAGGGTGACTGGTCTGGTCTCCGCCCCCTCTGTAGTTTTCTACAGGCAGCCCGTAGTGGGTGGGGCTTGCTAGGCCCATCCCACAGCTCTGCACAGCGATGATGTCAACACTACTTTTACAGGTAATATCAGGGGATGCAAAGACATTTGGTGCATGCAACGTGGATTTATATATATATATATATATATATATCTATATCTATATCTATATCTATCATGTCGCATGAGGAATATATTTACATGATAGTTTTCTGCAAAAAAAAAAAAAATATCCGGTTTCAGATGTATAAATCTTTATTTTATAAAATATGGTTTGCTTCCATGACCAAATGTATGCAGAGTGTGCTGGGCTGTGCCAATGAGCCAACACAGGGAAGGTGGGGTGTCCCTCTTCCGGTTCAGCTAGATGAGCGTGTGCTGTGAAGAGGGTATCACACCTCTTACACTACATGGCCAACTGTATGAAGACACCTGCCCATCACACCAATAGGTGCTTGTTGGATATCCAGTTTTAAAATCACAACCATTAATATGTGGGGGTGCAGTAAAAAATCTCAGGGGGCAGAGGATAGGGTCAGTAGTTTGCAGAGTCGTGTATAGGGGTCAGCAGGGCAGGGGACAGGAGTCAGAAGGGAGGAGGACAGGGTTCAGCAGGGCAGGGGACAGGAGTAAGAAGGGAGGAGGACAGCGGACAGCAGGGCAGGAGGACAGGGTTCAGCAGGGCACAGGAGTAAGAAGGGAGGAGGACAGCGGACAGCAGGGCAGGAGGACATGGGTCAGCAGGGCAGGGGACAGGAGTCAGAAGGGAGAAGGACAGGGAACAGCAGGGAAGGGGACAGGAGTCAGAAGGGAGGAGAACAGGAGTCAGAAGGGAGGAGGACAGGGGACAGCAGGGCTGGGGACAGCAGGGCAGGGGACAGGGGACAGCAGGGCGAAGGACAGGGGACAGCAGGGCAGGGGACAGGAGTCAGAAGGGAGAAGGACAGGGAACAGCAGGGAAGGGGACAGGAGTCAGAAGGGAGGAGAACAGGAGTCAGAAGGGAGGAGGACAGGGGACAGCAGGGCTGGGGACAGCAGGGCAGGGGACAGGGGACAGCAGGGCGAAGGACAGGGGACAGCAGGGCAGGGGACAGGAGTCAGAAGGGAGGAGGACAGGGGACAGCAGGGCTGGGGACAGCAGGGCAGGGGACAGCAGGGCGAAGGACAGGGGACAGCAGGGCAGGGGACAGGAGTCAGAAGGGAGGAGGACAGGGTTCAGCAGGGCAGGGGACAGGAGTCAGAAGGGATGAGGACAGGGGTCAGCAGGGCAGAGGACAGGAGTCAGAAGGGCAGGGGACAGGAGTCAGAAGGGCAGGGGACAGGAGTCAGAAGGGCAGGGGACAGGAGTCAGAAGGGATGAGGACAGGGGTCAGCAGGGCAGGGGACAGGAGTCAGAAGGGATGAGGACAGGGGTCAGCAGGGCAGGGGACAGGAGTCAGAAGGGATGAGGACAGGGGTCAGCAGGGCAGGGGACAGGAGTCAGAAGGGATGAGGACAGGGGTCAGAAGGGATGAGGACAGGGGTCAGAAGGGATGAGGACAGGGGTCAGAAGGGATGAGGACAGGGGTC
Source organism: Staurois parvus (assembly GCF_062004578.1). Taxonomy (NCBI): domain Eukaryota; kingdom Metazoa; phylum Chordata; class Amphibia; order Anura; family Ranidae; genus Staurois; species Staurois parvus. The sequence continues at coordinate 725,271 of NW_028318103.1, forward strand.
AGAAGGGATGAGGACAGGGGTCAGAAGGGATGAGGACAGGGGTCAGAAGGGATGAGGACAGGGGTCAGAAGGGATGAGGACAGGGGTCAGCAGGGATGAGGACAGGGGTCAGCAGGGCAGGGGACAGGGGTCAGCAGGGCAGGGGACAGGGGTCAGCAGGGCAGGGGACAGGGGTCAGGAGTCAGAAGGGAGGAGGACAGGGGTCAGCAGGGTGATGGTATATATATCTGCAGACATGTCGGGGAGGTGAGATGACACATAGGGGGATATAATATATAGAAGAGTTATACCGGCAGGGTGGTGGTATATATATCTGCAGACAGCAGGGATGTCTCATGTTATCAGAGCTCCATAGCATGCAGTATAACTCCACAAATACACCATGGTGGGGGTGAGTGGAGAGAACTAGAGGAACAATAATGAGGGATGACGTGTCTGGCTGAACACAGACAGTATTTCTGCCCCCTGCTGTGACCAGTCCACACACTGGAAGTGTTGATATCTACCCTCCCCCACCCCATAAATAACTGTCCCCTGCTCAACAGACCAACTCACCTGTCCTCCATTCTTCACCCTCAGCTTCCTCCTCCCCTTCCCAACTGCATGCACCTCACGGCACTGCCCCGCCCCCTGAGCTGCTTACCTCACGCCCCGCCTATTCCTCTAGCAATCCCGCCCACTTCACACTTCTCCCACTTCTTATTCTACTATGTACACGCCCCCGCACTGTCCAGATCATGGCTGCATGTAGGAATCCGGACTCACAGCTATGTGCCGTGTGAGGAGGAGCTCTGATGCCTGTGCCTTCTCTGTGTGCAAGGATAGGAAAAAAGCTCAGGCACAGTGTTTGAGGTGGGCAGGGAGCTTTGGGGGGCGCAAGTGACATCTGGGGGGGGCACAGCCCACCCCAGCACCCTCCTAGATCCAGCCATGTCAGGTACCCATGCTGAATGAAGAGACTTGGCTCACAATCAACATTCCAGCTCATCCCAAAGGTGGTCAGTAGGGTTGAGGTCAGGGCTCTATGCAGGCCACTTGAGTTCCTCCACACCACCAGACTAGTAAAACATTTGACATGTGTTTGGGTACCATGCATTCCTAATGGAACCCCAAACATGGTGTGACTGTGCCCAGATGGTAGCGTGGAAACTGCCACAAATTGCGCCTTTAAAAATCATGCAAAGCTCGTTGTCCAAAGAGGAGCAGGAGCTTCTTTTGGGAAACAAATGTGCATAGGGCACACCATTGAAAAGAATAGGCTGTCCTATGCATGATATGAGGAGATAATGTGATTCATGTGTTTGTAATAAAAAATTACAAGTGGGAGCCGTTATTCCCAATACGTGAAATTAGAACAGGGCCTAACATAGTTGTACTTTTGCTATATATAGTATGTATGTATAGAACAGAAGAGCAGAGATCAGATTGCTGGCTATTCACAGCACAGCAGTAAATGGTATTGGAGGAGAGCAGCTAGAGACCTGACCCTGCTGTATTCTCCTGTCTAGTGTAGTCAGTTTTTAATATTTTAATAGGAGATCAGGGGGACTGGCAGGAACACCAGGGAGTCCACACAAAGTAAGCAATACAAAGAGAACAGGATACTTTTCATACACGTACATGGTACAGCAGGCACATATCATGAATATGTAATGTAGGGCTTACGTATTCTTTAAAGTGTACCTCCTGCTTGCTACAAGTGGTAATTAGGAAGAATTCATATGCAATATTTCGCATTTAACCCCCCCCAAAAGTTTTTTTTTTAGTTTTGTACATACAGTTAGGTCCATATATATTTGGACACAGGCACGATTTTCATACTTTTGGCTCTGTATGCCACCAGAATAAATTAAAACAAAACAATCCAAATGAATTTGAAGTGCAGGACTTTCAGCTTTAATTCAGGGAGTTGAACATAAATATCAAGTACAAATTTTAGGAACTGCAACCAAATTTATACACAGTCCCTCCATTTTCAGGGGCTCAAATGTAATTGGACAAATGAATATAATCATAAATAAAATGTTAATTTTTAATATTTGCTGAGAATCCTTTACTGGCAATGACTGCCTGAAGTCTGGAACCCATGGACATTACTAAAGACTGTTTCCTCCTTTCTGATGCTTTGCCAGGCTCTATCTGCAGCTGTCTTCAGTTGTTCTTTGTTTGTGGGTCTTTCTGCCTTTAGTTTTGCCTTCAGCAAGTGAAATGCATGCTCAGTTGGGTTGAGATCAGGTGATTGACTCAGTCATTGTAGAACATTCCGCTTCTTTTCCTTCAAAAGCTCCTGAGTTGCTTTTATAGTGTGTTTTGGATCATTGTCCATCTGTAGAGTGAAGCGCCATCCAATCAACTTTGCTGCATTTGGCTGAATCTGGGCTGATAGTATATCTCTAAACACTGCAGAATTCATCCGGCTGCTTCTGTCTTCTGTCACATCATCAAGAAACACCAATGACCCAGTGCCACTGGAAGCCGTGCATGCCCATGCCATCACACTGCCTCCACCATGTTTTACAGATGACGTTGTGCGCTTTGGATCATGAGCTGTTCCAAGCCTTCTCCACACTTTTTTCTTCCCGTCATTCTACAGATTAATCTTAGTTACATCTGTCCAAACAATGCTTTTCCAGAACTGGTCTGGCTTTTTTAGATGTTTTATAGCAAAGTCTAATCTGACTTTTCTATTCTTCAGGCTTATGAATGGTTTGCACCTTGTGGTGAACCCTCTGTATTTGCTCCCGTGAAGTCTTCTCTTGATTGTAGACTTTGACATTGATACACCCACCTCCTGGTGAGTGTCCTTCACTTGTCTGGATGTTGTGAATGGATTTTTCTTTACCATAGAAAGGATCCTGCGATCATCCAATACTGGACGTCCATGCCTTTTTATGTTGTTGAGCTCACCAGTGCGTTCTTCTTTCCTCAGAATGTACCGAACTGTTGATTTGGCCACTCCTAATGTTGCTGCTATCTCTCTGATGGATTGGTTTAGTTTTCGAAGCCTTACAATGGCCTGTTTTACTTGCATGAGCAGCTCCTTTGAACGCATGATGTAGGTTCACAGCAATAGATTCCAAATACCACACTTAGAATCAACTCCAGACCTTTTACCTGCTTAATTGATGGACAAATAAAGAAGGAGTAGCCCACACCTGGCCATGAAACAGCTTTCGATTCAATTGTCCAATTACTTTTGGTCCCCTGAAAAAGGGGGGAGGGCTAATCTTAAGAGCTGTAATTCCTAAACCATCCCTCCAATTTGGATGTACATACCCTCAAATTAAACCTGAGAGTGTGCACTTTCAGCCCATATCCATTATATAACTATAGCTGAAATATGTTTTGGTAAATACCTGGAAAAATCAAAAATTGTGCCTGTGTCCAAATATATAATGGACCTAACTGTAGAAAACACATTAAATGTAGAAAACAAGATACATTATATTTGTTGGAGCGGAAAAAAATATTTTTTTATCCTGTAAAAATCATCAGTCCAGTCAATGTACAACAATCACTTGTTAAATTCCACAAATATCTGTCTTGTTATTCGGATGACAATTGGATATCTATGAATGAGCCATCTAAGAGGATGTGTGGGCAGATGGAGGCAGCATGGGCTAATACGGCTAATACGTCTGAATACATCACTCACTCCTCCATCTACTGAGCCAATTCCAAATCATTGCATGACTGGGACATCTCAGAGCCTCCTCTTCATAACAAAATATCACCATTATAGGATTACCATCACCATAAGAATGTTTTACATCAGAGAGAAATGTCACAGTCAATGGCTCATAGTTTCGTAGTATAGAACCGTTGTGATGTAATTCACTTCTAATGCCATGTACCATTGGCCAAGAAGAGACCTTTATAGCCAGATTCAACAGGTTTATATTGGCGATTAAAGGGAATATTTTCAAAGCAGTTAAAATGACATTCACCAAACATTCACTGCAGTAGAATATTCCTGGTATGTGGCTTGTAAACCCCCCCACCACCACCACCACCCACACACACTCATCTGATAATACACCCAGTGCTATATTCTATATATACCTGCACTGAACTCAAATCTTGCCTCCTCCTTTGCCATTTCACATAAGCCAATGTTCCCCCTCCTACTACCCCACGCCATTTTTTAAAGATGACATAATTGGCGACTGGCTTCTTCTTCCTTGCTCTTTGCTGGCCCACCAATGACGTTGCTCCTGATCTTTCACATGTGTCATACGAGACTTGGGAGGCTTGTTATTGCACAATACCAAACTGCTGCAGACCACCTATGACACAATACAGGATCTGGCACACGTGCTGTATTTGATCTGAGGTGGCTTGGTGTTTTTCAATTCAAAGTCACTGAGGACCATGTGTGTCTGAGGCTAGGCCTCTACTGTTGGGTGCTGCCGTGGCACTGGTGACACAGCCCTGGTTGCACAGGTTCACCTTGGGAAGGCCATCTCACCATTGCCTTTAGGGTAAGCTCATCTGATCTTGCACATACACTCTATGAGATCAGGGAGGCTTAATATTGAATAATTACAAGCCACTCCGAGTCATGTATGAAGCATGCGCTGTGCATGTTGACTCAAATTACATATGGCTCTTGCACCGCACGTGATTTGGGGTGGCTTTGTATGGTTTGATATGAAGCCACGCTGATGTCATATGATGCATACACAAGAGTAGTCGAGAGCTCCCTGGAGGTAATAGTGATGAGACCTTCAAGCTCCTTGAGGGTTAGGAACTGATGTGAATGTACAAAATATATGTAAAATGCTGCGTATATTGACGACGCTATATAAGTACCTGTAATAAATAAATAGTAGCTGGAGATAAATCCTGCCCAAATGGATCACCAACGTGGATCCCCCTAAATAAAACACTAATTAAAAGCCTAAAGCCCAACTCCATGAAAAGCAAAAAATCCACCCTTGCAGAGGGAACCCCATAATATTTTCATGGAGATGGGCTTCAAAAAAAAAAAAAAAAAAAAAAAAAAAAAAAGGAACAGTCATTTCCTGTAGGTGCTTATCATTAAATCACTTTGTGTGATTACTGGATATAAATGGTCAATACTGGTGACTTTTGTAGCTTACATCATAATGACCCATTGGGGTGGATTTACTAAAGACAAATAGTCTGTGCACTTTTGCATTTGCACTCATTTTCCCCAGAGCTTAGTGAATGTGGTGCAGCTTTGCTGATTCCCATCATCCAATCATGCGTAAGGAAAAATGCAGTTTTTTTTTTAAACTTTCCTTGCACCTGATGGGGTATTCTTTACAAAGTGAAACGTTATCACATATACTAAGGAAAATGAGTGCAACTGTGCTTGCAAAGTGCATAGTCTATTTGCCTTTAGCAAATCCACCCCACTAGTTCCATCATTTAGTGATTACCTGGTACTCCTAGAGACTGATATAAAGCAGCAGCAACACAGCAACTACCTACCACCTACTTACCATTGCATTGTAAACCAAAATGTCATGGAGGTGGAAGTCTATTTCTGGAGTGCCGTGTATAACCGTCAGTCCAGGAATAGCCATCCATTAATGGCCGTGAACTGAGTGGTCATCGAAACTTCCAGTTTTTCCCACCAGTTCCAACTCTGCCGTGTGATTGGCTGGGGCACAATGACGTCACTCTTGCACATGCATACGGATATCAAATCATGGCACAGAGCCATGCTGGAAGTGTATGCTGAGCTGTGCATGCGTGGCACAGTGTATAAACAGGGAGAAGCGTTAATGACAGAACAGACTGATAAGTGTCACTTCTGTCATGAAAATCCAACTAATCATCGTTTTTTTTCTTAGATATAAAGCTATTTAATGACATCCAATAGCAGTTCTCACGTCGACATTAAAGTTCTGAAGAACCTTCTGGATGTTCTCAACTGTAAAATATAATATCCAAATATTCACTTTGGGAGCCAATAAAGGAAGCCCTCCTAATGACTCGGGTGACCCCGGAGGTTCCAAAACTCCATTGAATGCACCACCAGGAGGGACTCCAGTATTGTCTGTATACACATAATCATCTCTAATGCTGGCCATACACTAGCAGAATGTCATTAGAAAATGTTAATTTTAAGAACACTCATTTGATTGTCTAATCATTGGTGGGGTTAAATCAATGTTGATTTTTGATTTCAGTGATGGGAAAATTCAAAAGGAGCAGGATGGAAAACTTTTCACAAATTGACTCATTTTTACCAGTCAATATGGTTTTTGTTTGGGAAAGTCCAGTCACTCCACAATCGCGTGTTAAAGTGGTTGTAAACCCCAGACATGAAACATGAACAAAGCATATCCCTCTATACTGTGTACTTGTCTCAATCCAAAGCACTAAGCATCATTTATGATTGCTGCCTTGGCAGGGCCGATGCTAGACTATTTGACAGCCTAGGCAAGACCAGCTATTTGCGTCCTCCCCAAAAAAAGATACACATTTTTAAAAACGGTAGAGAATATTACAAACATGAAACTGCTAAATTTCTTTTACTTTACAAAAATAAGTGCCATAAGATGCCACCAGCATCAATATTAAATACAAAATCAGTGTCACGGACGGACTGTATCTGTGGCTGGCAGCCCAGCCCACCACACACACACACGAACTGAGCGATCCCACACAGGGACAGATCCGACACAGTACACCACCATCAACACTGACACAGATCAGCAGGCCCAGCAGGCACCAGAAGAGAAGGCTGTGGGATCATGATGATGTCATCACTCACTGACACATTGCACATGAGATGGATGGCTGGCCAGGACACACTCCCCTAGACAGAAGAAATCAGACATTACCTCCACCTCCACTGAGGAATGGGAAGAGAAGGGCTGGAACTCCACAGTGATCAGCAGTTACCAGTCAGCTTGTGGTAAGGGACTGAGTCTGAGAGGAACACCAGAAAAAGCGGCAGCTCAGCTGCAACACTGGCCCCAGACTCCTGGCATCTTCATTTGTCCTTTCTTCCTCCCCTCTGCTGCCCCTCCTCTCAGCTGGAGGATCCTTCATGATGTGGTGGCATCACACACAGAGAGAGTGGCGGCCTGTCCTAAGTGGCAGTGCGCCCTAGGCAGCTGCCTAGTTTGCCTAGTGGAAGCACCGGCCCTGTGCCTTAGTCCTCGGCTATCAGCATGAGTCACTTCTAACAAGTTTCCCTGGCACCAACAAACAAATGGTGACAGGGGAGGGCACAGCTTGTAATTGACAGCCTCAGATCTGTTCCTGTGTGAAGGGTGGGTGAGGGGGTTCCCTTCCCTCCAATCAGCTCCCAGAGTTCTCACTGATGTAACTTTAGCTGCTCCCCGCCTCCTGCTTTTAAGAGCAGAGAGATCCTGTGTAAATTCTGCACTGAGAATAGATGTAGGGGGAACAATGGCAGTAGATAAACAGGTACAACCTATGTAAGAGGATTTGGTTCCTCTCTCTGTATCACCTGAGGCGAGTCACTTCACTGGGTATATGGAAGGGTATACAATTACTTTCAATGACTGCAAACCCTCACCTTATAAAACAACCCGTTCAGTTTAAAATAGAAATGACACGAAAAACATTTGTGTAAAGATATAAACATTATAAAATACCCTTTCCTCCCCCTTTTTTTTTTTTTTTTTTTTAGAATTACATACCCTCCATTCTCAGCTGTATAAAAGCTGGGGGAAGAGAAACAGCAGTACACTGATCTTTCTAGTGAAAAGCTGTGTGTGTGTGTGTGTGGGGGGGGGGGGGGGGCATGTCAGCACAACTCTGATCATTGGAGGAGAGCAGGCTGAGCTCCCAGTACAGCTAGAGAACTGGCCATGCTGAGCTTTCATACCTAGTGTGGTCAGTTTTTATTAGGAAAGCAGGGAGACTGGCAGGGACACCAAGGATTTTACAAAAATGAAAGCAATACAAATACTTTATCATACAAATACACAGTACAACATGCACATATCAGGAGTACAAAATGTTGGGTTTATGTATTCTTTTCAACTTTTTTTTGAAGAACTTTCAAACAACATCAAACCCATCTGATGCCAGATAAACCTCCAGCTGCTGTGGCCCTCATTCTCCTGTACATCCATGTGTCCCACACTCCATGCACTATGGGGGAAGAACAGGACCACAAGTAGAACCGTCGCTGTTCTTAGAACATCATTTCCTCATTTCTTATGTCATAGGTTGTCACAGCTTGGAGAATGTCCTACACCACAGCCACCATTAATGCTGCTAATTGGCCAGGTAGTGGGTGCAGACATTATTGTGTCACCTTAGCTTGCATGTACGTGTCCTTCTCAGGGAAGTCACGGCGGGGGAGTAAAAATACCTGATCAGTTTCACCTCACTTCATCAGAGATCACCCCTCAATCTGGTGAGCTGCCTCCCAGGCTATGGTCCCTGAACCGGTCTTGGTGACTTCAGAGGACCGCTGGAGTGCAGGAGAGAATACAGTGCGGAGGAGCCTGCTGGAGCGGAGGATCGGGTAAGTAAAACTGCTGTACTGCCCCCCCCCCCCCGACAGAAAAGATCATTCGACCCTTACAGTGCAGGCATAGCCCCACAGCAAAGGAGGATTTGTATTTTTCAGCTAAATATTTCTGTGGGTGCAGGGGTAAGGTGTAATACTTACCCTACTCTTGGTTCTGGCAGGCTTCCAAGATCTGGCAACCAGTCGCTTTCTAAGGTGATCCCCACTACGATCGCACTCTTGCCTCCTCCACATACAATATTGGGTTAATAGTCTGAAAATACAGAAGCTGGCCTCTTTCTGAAAATGCTACTTACCTGGCTTCCTCTGGCCTTGAAGAACTCTGGGCAAAATCATTGTTTTCTCATGCAGTGGAGCTGTGCCAGCACTGTATGGGTTAACTGCTCATTTTGTAGGGGATTGCAGAGCGAAGATATACTTGCCTAATCTGCCGAGCGCAGTCCCTGTTGCTCCCTTCACCCGCACGCTAGTGGTCTTGTGAATGGATTGTTCCGGACGTCATCACATCCATAGACCGGTTCTGGACATGAGGCCAGCAGGAACGATCCACCGCTGGACGTGGGGGGAGAAAGGTTTTCCAGAGGATCAAAGTGGTGGGTAAGTATAGCTTTTCCTTGTGCCCCTGGACAAAATGAGCAGTTAACCCATGCAGTGCAGGCACAGCCCCACTGCATGAAAAAATAAAAATTTGGCCCGGAGTTCTTCTTTACTACTTTGAGCTGCTGACCTGTAACAATCGAACGAAGGAAGACAAAACTTTATCTGCACAATTGTGGTGGGAAATGGGCTGCTAATGCTAACCTCGTTCTGAAAATGCTCGTTCCCTGGCTGTCATGCTAACCCTTAGACTAGTCTCTGACCCAGCTCAAGCACACAAGAAGGACGGCAGTCTTCATCTACTTATGAGCACTTAGGACATCATAGTTCTACCGTTGGCTGGCAGTGCATACTAAAACGTTCGACCAACACAAACCCCTGGCTGTGAGGAACAAATGGCCATTAAATAAACTGCACGGAGTGTTCTAATCTCTGCTACTGTATCCGAGACCTACTGATGATATCAGCCCTGCGAATGGGACTGAGGATAATAGAATGAGACAGGCCGAGACCAGATGAAAGACTGCTAATTTGTGTCAACTGGCACAAGTCAGCTTCAATCACATTATATTATCACAGACATTTAGAAGCCTTTCTGAGCATCCCTTCCGAGGGACACCCTTGTGTCGAAACTTAGGAACCCTGGGGAAAAGAAAAAAAAAAAAAAAAGAGAGAATGGGCTTGCTATATTGAGAGGAAAAGATCATGGACTAGCAACATAAAGATAAAAATAAGTGCATGGACCTCCAACGTGGTGGGAAAAAAGCATGGGCCTCCAGTATGGGGGAAAAAAAGAATGGGCCTCCAGTATGGGGGAAAAAAAAAAAAAAGAATGGGCCTCCAGTATGGGGGAAAAAAAGAATGGGCCTCCAGTATGGAGAAAAAAAAAAAGAATGGGCCTCCAGTATGGGGAAAAAAAAAAAAGAATGGGCCTCCAGTATGGAGAAAAAAAAAAAGAATGGGCCTCCAGTATGGAGAAAAAAAAAAAGAATGGGCCTCCAGTATGGGGAAAAAAAAAAGAATGGGCCTCCAGTATGGGGAAAAAAAAAAAGAATGGGCCTCCAGTATGGGGGAAAAAAAAAAAAGAATGGGCCTCCAGTATGGAGAAAAAAAAAAAGAATGGGCCTCCAGTATGGGGAAAAAAAAAAGAATGGGCCTCCAGTATGGGGAAAAAAAAAAGAATGGGCCTCCAGTATGGGGAAAAAAAAAAAAGAATGGGCCTCCAGTATGGGGAAAAAAAAAAAGAATGGGCCTCCAGTATGGGGAAAAAAAAAAAGAATGGGCCTCCAGTATGGGGAAAAAAAAAAAGAATGGGCCTCCAGTATGGGGAAAAAAAAGAATGGGCCTCCAGTATGGGGAAAAAAAAGAATGGGCCTCCAGTATGGGGAAAAAAAAGAATGGGCCTCCAGTATGGGGAAAAAAAAGAATGGGCCTCCAGTATGGGGAAAAAAAAGAATGGGCCTCCAGTATGGGGAAAAAAAAAGAATGGGCCTGTAACAAGGAGGAGAAGAAAACAGCATGAACCTGCAACATGGAGAGAAAAAGTACAATGTCCTCCAATGTGGAGAGGCATGGGCCTTCAATATGAAGGGGGGGGGGGTGTGGAAGGATGGGGACCTCCAATATGGAGAGAAAGACAGAGAGCATGGGCCTGCAACATTGGATATTCTTCTCACTGCCCACCAATGTAAGGGAGGGGGGGTATTAGTCTCACTGACCACCAATGTAAGGGAGGGGGGTATTAGTCTCACTGCCCACCACTGTAAGGGGGGGGTATTAGTCTCACTGCCCACCACTGTAAGGGGGGGGTATTAGTCTCACTGCCCACCACTGTAAGGGGGGGTATTAGCCTCACTGCCCACCACTGTAAGGGGGGGTATTAGTCTCACTGCCCACCAATGTAAGGGAGGGGGGTATTAGTCTCACTTCAAAAAAAAAAAGGGGGATGTGAAAAGGGATTCACAAAAAAAGCGGTTACATAATGAACAGAAAGCGATACTCAGAAATTCCTCAAAAATTATGCTTTATTATAAAATTGCATATGTAGACATTTAGGTAAATACCACCGGTCAGACGCATTAGCACCATTCACGTAGTCCTGCATGGGACACAGTTACATACGCCTGTGCTGGGCGTCCATTAGGCTGCACGTGTACCATGATGAAAGCAGAGCCCGCCTTTCTCTAGTCCCGATGGTGGCGGCTGCCTCTGGGCGTGAACTCAAATATGAGAGAGACTTTGCACGGTTATCCATCTTTGGCACGGGTGGATGGGGACATCAGGTTACATCTCCTGGAAAGTGTACAACACCCTGCTTTCATTATATGGCATGAACATCCCTACATTCTGCACCACAGATTCATAATAAGGGAGTCGTAAAGCCCGCACACTGGCGGTGAAGAATCCCTATATTACATTGGCAGGGCCCTGCCACTTCATATACAGATGGCGGATGCTGTATGGTGATATCACTATGGTCACTAAGTTAACTTTATTCCATTATTCTGGACATGACGGTCTCTACTTCTGATCTTACCACTCATTCTGCTCTATGGTGCCTATCTTGAATATTACTTATTTCTGTGTTTCACAGTCAGTAGAATTGCATTTGCACAGCTATTGTCTCTCTCTGACCATTTTCCTGAACATTGACTATATCTAGTCTCCCCAGGATCCTGCATTCACTATAGCTGGTCTCCCAGGACCCCGCATTCACTATATCTGGTCTCCCAGGACCCCGCATTCACTATATCTGGTCTCCCAGGACCCCGCATTCACTATATCTGGTCTCCCAGGACCCCGCATTCACTATATCTGGTCTCCCAGGACCCTGCATTCACTATAGCTGGTCTCCCAGGACCCTGCATTCACTATAGCTGGTCTCCCAGGACCCTGCATTCACTATAGCTGGTCTCCCAGGACCCTGCATTCACTATAGCTGGTCTCCCAGGACCCTGCATTCACTATAGCTGGTCTCCCCGGACCCTGCATTCACTATATCTGGTCTCCCCGGACCCTGCATTCACTATATCTGGTCTCCCCGGACCCTGCATTCACTATATCTGGTCTCCCCGGACCCTGCATTCACTATATCTGGTCTCCCCGGACCCTGCATTCACTATATCTGGTCTCCCAGGACCCTGCATTCACTATATCTGGTCTCCCCAGACCCTGCATTCACTATATCTGGTTTAGTATTGGGTTCCTGAATCCATCTATCATTGGTACTTATATACTTGTTATATGCAGTATTGCATTTCTGATGTTTAGCCCTATGGTACAATTTTTTGAACATATCCCCTACATGGTGGTGTAACCTGTGAGTCAGTGCTGCTTATGTACTAGACCTAGTGTCATTACATTTACAGCACTCAATATTTATGACGTCTGTTTTTAACCTGTTGGTTTTAGGTCATACTTTGTTGTATTGTCTCATCTTGTGGTGATGGCTAACTGAGGTATTTACCTAAATGTCTACATATGCAATTTTGTAATAAAGTATAATTTTTGAGGAATTTCTGAGTATCGCTTTCTGTTCATTATGTAACCGCTTTTTTGTGAATCCCTTTTCACATCCCCCTTTTTTTGATGTTTGGTTTTTGGTTACTTGACAGATATTATACATTTAGCCATACGTTGAATTTATGGCGCCTCTTGCCCCCTTCATTTATTAGGGTATTCGCACTAACCACCAATGTAAGGGGGGGTAATTCTTCTCACTGAACACCAATGTAAGGGGGGGGTATTAATCTCACTGACCACCAATGTAAGGGGGGGGGGGGTATTATTCTCACTGACCACCAATGTAAGGGAGGGGGGTATTATTCTCACTGACCACCAATGTAAGGGAGGGGGGTATTATTCTCACTGCCCACCAATGTAAGGGAGGGGGGTATTATTCTCACTGACCACCAATGTAAGGGAGGGGGGTATTACTGTAACTGACCAACAATGTAAGGGGGGTATTATTGTCACTGACCACCAATGCAAGGGGGGTATTATTCTCACTTCCCACCAATGTAAGGGGGGTATTATTCTCACTGCCCACCAATGTAAGGGGGGTATTATTCTCACTGCCCACCAATGTAAGGGGGGTATTATTCTCACTGCCCACCAATGTACGGGAGGCATCCTTCTCACTGACCACCAATGTGCGTGTGTGTGTGGGGGTAATTCTTCTCTCTGACCACCAATATAAGGGTGGGGGGGGGATATTTTCACTGACCACCAATGTGTGTGTGTGGGGAGGGTAATTCTTCTCACTGACCACCAATGTAAAAGGAGGGGGGAGGATTCCTCTCACTGGCCACCAAATTAAGGCTCGGGGGAATATTTTTCACTGACCAATGTAAGGGGGGGGGTGTTCTCACCACCGAGGTAAGGGGGGTACTTTTCTTCTCACTGACCACCAATGTAAGGGGCGTTTTTGCCCCTGAAGGAATAATTTAAGCAGGGGTTTCTTGGGTTTTGACAAGTGTTCTTCTGGGTGAAAACATAGAGAAAGGCTGGCATAAAGATACACTTTACAATGCAAGCTCCAAAGCGATTATCCTTTTGTTGCCTTACTACCTGGTGAGTCACTGGCCTACAAAAAGCATGCAGCCAGTGAAGTGTGACATCTCAGGTCAGTAACTCACTAGAAATTATTGGTAAGATGGATAGACAGCCTGTAGCTTGCAAGAAGATATTTGCATAGGTGGTCTCCACCATTCTACACTCACATGTAAGAACTTGGATACATCCCGGACGTGATATATTATTCCTAACCCCGGCTATCATGGCCAAGCTGCTCTCACAATACAGGCGGCAGAGCAGCAGATGTGCTATCCTTTTGTCACCTCTCTGCAACCCTTCTAGAATGAGGCTGCTTATCTGGCACAGAGGATCAGACACGTGCCTCTCTATTCTCACACACTGGATAGAGCGAGACACGGAGACTAATACCTTCCCCATCCCTGGAGGAAGGCCAGCAAAGCTTCATTAGCTGGATTATGAAATACACTGTCACCCTTCATCTTCATTATACGGCTACTAGGGCCACGTCACAAAGACTGCACAACGGTAATTCAATCATTAGATGGGATCTGTCTACCATAATCCACAGCTCTTTACTGGCCCAGTAATAGTTCAATTATACTAGAATGGTGTCATATACTTAGCCACCAAAATATTCATTGAAATAAATATTTCTCATAGCCATGAAGGACATAAACCCATTTTGTGTGCAACATATGTCTTTGCATCCCCAGATATTACTTTGTAAAGTAGCAGTACCATCATCACTTTGCTGCACATAGCCTGTGCAGAGAGAAGAGCTGTGGGAGGGGCCCAGTAGGCTCCACCTGCTACAGGCTGCCCACAGAAAACAACAGGAGTGGGCAGAGACAAGACCAGTCATCCTGCACAAGGAGAGAGAGCAGCAGTGACCGGTCTTTACTATGGGGAATACATGTACAAAAAGAAAATTTTACACTGCACAGAGAAAATACACAAAGCACACAAGGTTCAATAACCAAAACACACGACAATATTTACTAATTCTGGAGTTCATCGTTAAAGCCCAATTCGTTTGTCAAGCAGTACTTACCAGCTTCCCACTCCAGCGCTGCTTTTTACATTTTGTACATTTCTGGTTCTCTTCTGGGTTGAATAGAAGCCAGGGCCCAGAAAGCTGGAATTGGTCTGCAGCAAGCAACAAGGAAAAGGGGTCTACAGATGTTAAAGCTAATCTTCAGCCTTCCCAGTTGTACAGGCTCTTCTCCTGTACTGAAATGCTTACTGAAACTTTACTGCACTCTATGAGCTGCAAACTGCACAGTGTGAGCCACAAACAGCCAGATTGGGACTGGGGCCTCATGGGCCAACGTCTGCAGGTCCCCCAACCGGGGGCCTCATGGGCCAACGTCTGCAGGTCCCCCAACCGGGGGCCTCATGGGCCAACGTCTGCAGGTCCCCCAACCGGGGGCCTCATGGGCCAACGTCTGCAGGTCCCCCAACCGGGGGCCTCATGGGCCAACGTCTGCAGGTCCCCCAACCGGGGGCCTCATGGGCCAACGTCTGCAGGTCCCCCAACCGGGGGCCTCATGGGCCAACGTCTGCAGGTCCCCCAACCGGGGGCCTCATGGGCCAACGTCTGCAGGTCCCCCAACCGGGGGCCTCATGGGCCAACGTCTGCAGGTCCCCCAACCGGGGGCCTCATGGGCCAACGTCTGCAGGTCCCCCAACCGGGGGCCTCATGGGCCAACGTCTGCAGGTCCCCCAACCGGGGGCCTCATGGGCCAACGTCTTCAGGTACTAAAACCTGGGCCTCATGGGCCAACGTCTGCAGTTACCTCAACTGAAGCCACATTGGCCAATGTCTGCAGGTACCTTAACCAGGGCCACATCCAATATAAAAGCAGTGGCAATAAGGGAGACAACCAAAGGCTTTGATGCTAAAGAAGGCATTATTTTTAGTCTGTCATAACATGTTTGGCTACCTAGGCTTCATAAATCATGCAAACTACTACAACGGACAGGAATATATTAATTAGGTGTGGCCTCCTAACTCCTCTTATGTGCTGTGTCACAAGCTAAACTACCATAGCAGTAATCTTCAGTAACTGCCAAGTGTGCACATGCTCAGTGGCAGTTACACGTTGTTTTATACTATATAACCAAAACAGGAAGTATTTTCACAATGTTTAAACCTTACTGGCAAACAGAAACAAGATGCAATATTTACTAGAGAATGAGGAAAAGGGGAAACACTGAAAACAATGGATATGTAAAACCCAACAAGTTAGGGGAAGGTGGGCCAATAGGTATACAAGAAATTTGCCCAGAACACCATGTCTCACCAGCCACCAACGCAAAAGGGCATTGTCCCACTGGCCACCAACGCAAAAGGGCATTGTCCCACTGGCCACCAACGCAAAAGGGCATTTTCCCACTGGCCACCAACGCAAAAGTGCATTGTCCCACTGGCCACCAACGCAAAAGGGCATTGTCCCACTGGCCAGCAACACAAGGAGCCACTTCTGCACTGACCATTAATGTTGGAGCACACCACAATTTTTTTTTCTGCAGTGATTTATTATTTCAAGAACATTACTTAAAATTATTTTGTAGGTTGGTAACAAGAAATGTGGCAGAAACTGCTATAACCTGGCACTGGTTCTTATCAGAAGAGAAGAATGCAGCAGATCTAACCCCGTACTCCTGGTACATATGACCAATCCCATCACAGAGCAGAAGTATTTCAGTTATTCCTGGCCACTATGCATGTCAAATCTGGAGCGGATCCAACATATGAATTCTTCCTGGATGAAACTGCAGAGGGAACAATATCCCAGTGTTTGTAAATCAAATTATTCTTCTGTTTACTACCTAAAAGAAAAGTTCAGTAGAACATAAATACAGATCATTTCTGCTAAAGCTCAACGAAGAAAAAGATCAGTCAGATGTACAAGTTTCACCATCCTATAATGCTTCCTTGGCTGGTTTCTCCAGAGAAGCAATGGAGGAGGTAACCGTGCTGGGAAAATCGATAACGGCTGAGTAAGGTTCTCTAACTCCACCCCTAATAGGGCTCCTAATTCCACCATTAAAAATTATTAAATCTGATATGTCTTGATAGATAGATAGATAGATAGATAGATAGATAGATAGATAGATAGATAGATAGATAGACAGACAGAGACAAAGGGCAATCAAGGCCACTGCTGCCTTCACAAGTCTCTCTCTCTCTCTATTGAGGAAGCCAGAGCATCATGCTCTATAGAGAAACACTGTATGGTGGCAGCTTTGACAAGGTCCATTACCTTGCTAGGAAGGCAATTTGTCTAGTTAGTTTCGGGCAGTCCAGATTTCATTTTTAGGATCAATGCTTTTTTTGCTGTGGAAAAGGTTCTTATGTTAGCGGACACTGGTTCTGAGATAGATATATATATATATATCTATTTACATATACACACACACATATACAGTATATATATATATATACACATACACACACATACACATATTCATATCTCCTAGATTGTAAGCAGGGCCCTCCTGACCCTCTTGTATTGAACTGTATTGTTGCTGTATTGTCTCCCTTTATATTGTAAAGCGCTGAGCAAACTGTTGGCGCCATATAAATCCTGTATAATAATATATATATATATATATATAATTTTTTTTTTTTTTTTATTACTTCCTTTTCCTGATTCGAGATATGATACTTCTAGTTGGTTTCTGCATGTTGTACACTATTCGTTCCATTGGCTGCGTGGCTCGCTCATACTTCGCATTTCAAATGTAGCTTGCAAGCTGAAATAGTCTGGGGCCTCTTGGTTAGTGTAACCGAAGGTAGCTCAGCACATATTCCAATATCTAAAATACTCACCTGGCTGAGAAGCCTCTGATGGAACCCGCTATAACATGCTGTTCCAAAGCAGCACTCCACCTAACTGGCGTCACAACTGCACTGCAACCAATATGCAGCCTGGGAAGTCAGAGAGGGAAGCTATATTAGGGGGATGATCAGCCAAGGTACATAATTAGCTGATATATTGATATTATAACCAAAATATTTTAAAACTGAAATTAAGATTTGTATTTGAAAACAGGAGCACATGAAACGTCCGCTGCACAAAACCAGGGCTTATTAACATGACTCCATTATTAACCAGAACTATTGAGTTTTTTTCTAACTTTCAGCTCATCATTATTATTATTATACAGTTTTTATAAAGCGCCAACGATTTGCTCAGCGCTGTACATTACAATGGGAGACAGTACATGAGACAGTACAGTAACAATACAATTCGATACACGAGGGGTTCGAGGGCCTGGAGCTTACAATCTAGGAGGGAGGGGATAGTGGTACAGGAGGAGATAGCTGTGGGGGATGGAGTGGTAGGAAGAGTGGAGGAGATCGACAATTAGCTGAGGGTGGGGTAGGCTTTCCTGAAGAGATGGGTCTTCAGGGTGTGTCTAAAGGAGAGGAGAGTAGGTGATAGTCTGATGGATTGGGGTAGGGAGTTCCAGAGGATGGGGGAAGCCCTGGAGAAGTCTTGGAGATGGGCATGGGAGGAGGAGACAAGGGAACTAGAGAGAAGGAGGTCTTGTGAGGAGCGGAGAGTATGTTTTGGGAGGTATTTGGATATTAGGTCGGTGATGTAGTTTGGGGCAGTGTTATGAACAGCTTTGTACGTCAGTGTTAGCATTTTGAATTTTATCCGTTGGACAATCGGAAGCCAGTGGAGGGATTGGCAGAGAGGGGTGGCGGATAGGGAGCAGTTGGTAAGGTGGATGAGTCTGGCCGCAGAATTCAGGATAGATTGAAGCGGGGATAGCGTGTGGTGAGGTAAGCCAGTGAGGAGGGAGTTACAGTAGTCGAGTCGTGATATTAACCAAACACTAGGAAGACTCGAACATTATAAAGTATGAAAAAGACTAAACCCTCTCCAATGAACACTCTTCAATGACCCTTCCAGTATTCTGGATCCAGGACTGAGCTGGGTCCCGTAGGAGTCATGACCCTGGGAGTCCCTTCTACATCATTGCAGACTGACCTGTGCTAGACTTCCAATACAGACATCCCTTTCAACCTCCAATTACAATGGAACTCCAGATAAAACTTGGTGGTTAAGCGATAGAACCCGGTAACATTTTTCATTGATGTGTCCTCTTGTAAGGTCTCTCACGGCTTCCCTTCTAAGTGGCAATGTTGTCACCAGGACAGGAATTGAGGGGATGATCCCCTATTGCCCCATGAGTTGTCAGTCCACCCTGCCGCATCCACATCGAATGGGGGACCTGGATCCTTGTGGGGGGGGGGGGGGGGTTTCATTCATAAATAATGTATGGCCTGTCTTTGCACAATCAGATTGTATTGTGTATGGCCAGTTTAAGGCAAGCAACTTGTCCTGTTTATGTCATTGGAATATCTGGATCTCGATCACTGTTCTGCTCACCACACCTGTATATACTCATGAGATGCCCCTGGTACCTTTTTCATAGGCTTTTTTGAGTTTGGGCAAGGACACAGGGGCCCCATGATCCCCTATTGCGTGGGGGGCCCCCATGAGTCGTCAGTCCGCCCCTGCACCAAGGTCTATATTAACCAGTGAAATTAGCATGGTGTAATACCCCATAGAAAGCAATCATTTTTATTGTCACGCTGAGTGACAGCACTCTGCCCACCCTTACTGTCAGCAAGCATCATCATAAAATATGTGAGGTCAGAAGTGGAATGCTTCAATCATTATTATTATTATTATTAGAATACTGGATTTATATAGCACTAATAGTTTCCGCAGAGCTTTATAACATGAGGACATGCATTACAGTTACAATACAATTTGGTACAAAAGGAATCAGAGGGCCCTGCTTGTTAGGGCTTACAATCTAAGAGGGTGAGCCAAGTGATACAAACATACTGAAAAGATCACAAAAATCAGGCTCACAACCAGGGGCGGACTGACAACTCATGGGGCACGAGAGTGGGCGAGCTGAGCCCGGGCTTGTTATTCAACGTCATGTAGCCTTGGGTTAATGGTGATTGGAGGATTGCAGGCAGGGGCGGACTGACAACTCATGGGGCCCCCAGGCAATCGGGGATCATGGGGCCCCTGTGTCCTTGCCCAAACTCAAAAAAGCCTATGAAAAAGGTACCAGGGGCATCTCATGGGGCCCCCTACTGACCCCGGGCCCTCGGGCAGTGCCCGAGTTTCCAATTGGTCAGTCCGCCCCTGCTCACAACAAAGAATATAAAACCCTGCTAAAAGGACCACATAAACTATACAATAATGTCATGATATAATAGATCCCAATCCATCTCCCACACCATCACAATCTGCAGCATAACATCTCCTGGCATATACTATCTCCATAGATGGGAAGGTTAGGGTTAAATGTTTTGGTTCGTGGTAATCATTTGGGTTGGAGAACTAATTCTAACAATTATCGCTAACACTAACTGACTCCAACTGGAACCGAACATGCAATTTTGGACACATAAAAGGTTCCTGCACTACTTTGATGCTACTTGAGTGCCAGAGAGTGTAAAGTGGCATCAAAGTTGCACTGGATGAACAGAACTGTCATACTTCCCTATCAGCTAAAAAAGAAAAAAAAAACACAAACGCAACAATTGCGTTTTTGGTGCGGGTCCCTTGAAGTCTATTAAGCGCAAAAGGCAATCTGCTGCGGGAAAAAAAAAAGTCTCTAACCCTTTCGAAAACAACGCACCGGCTCAAAAAGGCACAGATGTCAACTAGATCCATAGGAAATCATGTTAAATGGACTGTACTGCTTTTCTGCAAAGCACCCTATAAAATGCACAGGTGTGAACCAAGGGTAAAATTTTATGAGAGGCTGGCAGTTTGCTTTTTGTCCGTTTTGCAGTGCTTTTCGCAGTTCATTTTGCGTTTTTGATGCCTTTTTATGTTTTGTTCAGTTTTTTTTGTGTGGAATTTTTTTTGTTGCTGGGTAGAATAAAAATGCAAAAACGCAAAACACGACAACATGCACTACCATGCATTTCAGCAGATTCTCTATTGAAATGTATTGTGGCAAAAACGCTGCTTTTTTGTGTTTAAAAAAGTCCCTGATCCTTTCCAAAAACATAGCAGCTCAAGAAATTATAGATGTGAACATGTTCCATAGGAAGCCATGTTAACGGACTGTACTGCATTTCTCCAAAAAGCACTAAAAAAACCACACTGGTGTGAACGAAGCCTTACAAGAGGTCTGCATTCCAGGCATTCAGCTCTGGGCACATACCGCCCCAACCTCATGTACCACTTGGTGCACCGTCCAGCTCCAGCAGCTGTCAGCCTCTCGGAGAGTTTTACAGGCTGCCAGCAAGAGGGCCGGATGGTGCACTTGTTCCTGCCACCAGCATCTAAATGCCCAAACCCTTTGCACCGGGGCTACACACCCAGTGTACATGGGGCCTTAGACAGGTCGGCTCCTGAATTCCATATTAATGTGTTCACCCCTGTACTGTACTGATAGAAGAGAGTATAACCCAACCCACACACACTCCAATGCAGCCGTCCCAACTTTTTCTTCTCGTTTTACCATGGAGGAACTCTTGAAATAGTTTTCAGGTTTCAGGGAACCCCCTACCAGGGGCGGACTAACAACTAATGGGGCCCCAGGGCAATAGGGGATCATGGGGCCAATGTTTCCTTGCCCACACTCAAAGCACAACCAAAAAAAGCCTATGAAAGGTACCAATACATCTCATGGGGCCCCCTTCTTACCCCGGGCCCTCGGTTCCCAAACGGTCAGTCCGCCCCTGCCACTGACCACCACTCTAAGGGGGCCCCTCTCCACAGACCACCACTCTAAGGGGGCCCCTCTCCACCAATCTAAAATGACCCTTCTCCACTGACCACCACTCTAAGGGGGGCCCCTCTCCACAGACCACCAATCTTAGGGGGGCCCCTCTCCACAGACCACCAATCTTAGGGGGGCCCCTTCTCCACAGACCACCAATCTTAGGGGGCCCCTTCTCCACTGACCACCAATCTAAGGGGGCCCCTTCTCCACTGACCACCAATCTAAGGGGGCCCCTTCTCCACTGACCACCAATCTAAGGGGGCCCCTCTCCACTGACCACCAATCTAAGGGGGCCCCTCTCCACTGACCACCAATCTAAGGGGGCCCCTCCCCACTGACCACCAATCTAAGGAGGCCCCTCTCCACTGACCACCAATCTAAGGAGGCCCCTCTCCACTGACCACCAATCTAAGGAGGCCCCTCTCCACTGACCACCAATCTAAGGAGGCCCCTCTCCACTGACCACCAATCTAAGGGGGCCCTTCTCCACCAAAAGATACCAGGGGCATTTCATGGGGCCCCCTACTGACCCCGGGCCCTCGGGCAGTGCCCGAGTGCTCGAATGGTCAGTCCACCCCTGCCCCCTATTAAAAATATCAAACCTACAGCCCATGGCACATCTGTGTGATCAGCAGAGGGAAGGGACTTTTAAATAAAATAACGAAGAATGGAATCATTAAATGAAACTAATAATAATAATAATAATGTCTAGTAAAGAAACACAGGCAGTGAAAATTGTCATAATCAATATTGGGGGAATCCCCCTACGCCGGTGGCCCGCGTGGGAGGAATCCCCTTACGCCGGTGGCCCGCGTGGGAGGAATCCCCTTACGCCGGTGGCCCGCGTGGGAGGAATCCCCTTACGCCGGTGGCCCGCGTGGGAGGAATCCCCTTACGCTGGTGGCCCGCGTGGGAGGAATCCCCTTACGCCGGTGGCCCATGTCAGAGGAATCCCCTTACGTCGGTGGCCCGCGTTGGAGGAATCCCTTATGTCAGTGGCCGTGTGGGAGGATCCCCTAACAACCTCTGGAGGAACCCTGACAGAGAGGCTGCTCTACAGAACATACTATACTAACATAGTATAACCATCTAACAAAATCTACCTCTGCAGTCTATACTATAATAATACCCAGCACATCCCCCCCCCCTCTACACCATACTGTACTATACTAATGGGATCAATTGTACCCAAACTACACACCACATCCTATACCAACATAATCCAACATGTCACCGAACTCCACACTATACTGATAGAACCGATCAGAACTGACACTCCATCAATGTCTGCCTACAGCACAGAGACACTCCCAGGACTATGTGGCATCATAGAGGTGGCGCAGTACAAAGCCAGGCTCTGCACAGGTGTTACATTGTACTACATGACAGATCTGTAGAGGTGAATGAGGAAACCCAGGTGACACAAATCATAGAAAACCATCAGCAGCCATCACTGCAACATCCTGTCATCTGTGTATATACAAGGTACAGTAATACAACTCACACCAGTATATACAGTCCAATGTGTACAATGTATCAATGGTACAAACTATAACAAGTATGTGGAATATGGCTGATAATAATGTATCAATAATAAACTCATAGCGTGTGTATACAATGTATCAATAATAAACTCATAGCGTGTGTATACAATGAATCAATAATAAATTCATAGCAGTGTATAGAATGTAACAATGTATTAATAATAAACTCCTAGCAGTATGTATACAAAGTAACAATAATAAACTAGCAGTGTGTATACAAATTAAAGTATCAATAATAAATTCATAACTGTGTATACAATGTATCAATATTAAACTCCTAGCCGTGTGTATACAAAGTAACAATATCAATAATAAATTCATAACTGTATACAATGTATCAATATTAAACTCCTAGCAGTATGTATACAAAGTAACAATGTATCAATAATTCATAACTGTACACAATGTATCAATAATAACCTCCTAGCCGTGTGAATACAATACAACGTATAACAATGTATGAACAGTACAACCTAGAAGAAGTATATAGTGTACATCTGATAACAATGTATCAATACCAGCAGCAATCACATTGTATATACAATGCTCCCCCAGCAGTGACAGCTCCCTCCCCCCGGTGATCTCGGTCCTGGGGGTGTCTGTAATGTATGGTGGGATCTGTCACCCAGCCCCCCTCTCTGCTCCCCCAGTGCAGGCTCAACCCCCCTCCCGGTCTCCCCGCACCCCTCACACGGGATCACCTACCTGCCCCGAGCAGGCTGCCACTCTCTCCCCCTCCAGAGGCTCCAGCAAAGTCAGTCCGGCCAGCCGCCACCCCGCCCGGAGAGAGTCATGAGACTGCACCCGCCCACTCCACTCTAAACTCCACCCAGTGCCTAAGTGAGCTCAAGTCTTTCCCCTCCTACTTTACTCGACACTCCGCCCTCTGCCTGGACAGCACCTCCAGCCGGAACCGCCCCCTCCGCACTACACCACGCCCGCTGCATAGAAATAACTAAAGTTGTCACCGCCCACTCCGCTCTACTCCACGCTCGCTCCTTAGAAAGAACTTAGCTGGCACCGCCCACTTCGCTGACTAACCCGCCCCCGTCCAGTGTCTCTAGGGGGACAGCTCCGCCCCCTCCCCTGGGTGCCAGGAACAGCACCTCAATCCCCGCAGACATGTAGGTGGTCCGGTGGGGGCGGAGGAGATTCCTCAGCGGTGACCTTCAGGGTCCTTCAAGGGACAGTCCTTTCTGTACATACCTGGGGGGATAAAGAGGTCATTGCTGACCACCATCTGAAAATGCTAGTTCCCTGGCTGATCCAGAGTCGCTGACCTTTAACTCTTGCACTGCCAAAGCCTTGTTTGCATTTTTTTTTTGCACACGTTAAAAATAATCATTTTAGGTCTGAAATGAGTTCCCCCCTAAAAAGTTCCTTTTTGCATTTATTTATATTTATCTATTCATATTTTATTTATTAATGTTTTGTTATATCATTTTATTCCACTGGATGTTTTAAATATGATAATATAATCCGAAGATTTATATATAATTTTTATAACATTAGTATATAATGTATTTACTTAGTTACCCAATCCAACCACCCCCCCCCCCCCCCCCCCCCCAACTCTGAGAGCTGACACCCTGGAGAATACAATAGTGGTTCCAATTCTTTTACGTCACACAATGATAGCACAACACTTTATAATAGGCAAAATTCAGTAAAAAATACACTAAAGTTCAATTTAGGGCTCAGAAACACAATAAATCACCATTTGTTTGGTAAAATATAACAGATGATAAATAGATATGCAGCATGTCAAACCTTCGCATTGTGTGCGCTTCTAGAAGGCAACAAACGTCAGTACCCTGGATGTTCCATAGGCAGCGCTTTAAAGTCCCCTTCAGGTCATCAGTGTAGACTAGAGGTAATCATGAATAATAGGCCTAGAACCATTGCTCGTGGACATATGTAACATGCCTTCATGTCCCCAACGCATGCATGTACATGTGTGTATGTGTGTGTAGGGAGGGTGGTCTCCAAATTTTTTGGAGGGGGGGATTTTAAGTGCTTGGGTGGAACTAATTTTGTATTTTTTTTACTTTTTTTACATTTTATTTTCATCACATAGAGGACAAAAAGTCAGCTGTGTGATACATTTTTTGGTGACAAGTTCTCTTTAATGAGACATCAGGGGTCTAAAGTACCCCTGATGTCTCACCTGTCCACCAATAGAGTGCACATTGTACTCCAATAGCGTCTTCCCCATGCCGATGTTCACACGGAGCCCGGGAAACATAATGGGGGCACATGCAGACGGGAAACCAACACAGAGTAGGGTGTGTTTGTGGAACAGACTCCCTCAAGAGTTGGTTCTGGCCAGCTCAGTGGATTGCTTTAAAAAAAGTCCTGAATTGTTTCTTGGATACACAGAATATAACTGGATACTAACATTTATAGGTAAATATCCATTTGCCTCTCGGGGGATCAGGAAGGAATTTCTTCCCCTGCAGGAGCAAATTGGATCATGCTTTGCTGTTTTTTTTTGCCTTCCTCTGGATCAACTGTGGGTATAGGATTATAACTTTTTTTTTAATGGTTGAACTGGATGGACTTTTGTCTTTTTTGCTGCTGTAAATCACAGCCAGTGAAGAAAGTTGGGAATGGGGGATGAGGCTGAGCCGCACTCTGTGTGTTAATGGACACACAGTGCAGGGCTCAAGAGCAAGTCCACATGAGTGCCCTCAGAGGATGGCTATGGGGGCATTCGGCAGGGGGGAGGAGCCCAGAGCGCCAGCAGAGGACCCTAGAAGAGGAGGCTGGGAGCTGCTGTGTGCAAAACCACTGCACAGAGCAGGTAAGTATCACGTTTGTTATTTTAAGGAAAAAAATACTACTTTGGTAGGGAGGAACAAAGATTGTTCCACAGAGAACAAGGCTAGTGAGACTGAGCCCTTAAAGATGTTCAGTTCTCACATGCAAACTATGATCATGCCTCACGCAAGACCATCACTGTACCATCAATGTACCATTTGCTACATAGTTTCAGGTTGAATATGGGTACATACCTTTAGGCATTTACATGCCCCTGACAATGTCTTTTTATGACGAAATGCATTTGGTGGAGCTACTGCAAAAGACTTGCTGGTTGGAAACATCCTATGATATCCTATACTGTGAACATATTTCGCTGTTTGTAAGTGCAATACTTTTATTAAATTATGGAAATTACTACACTATGAAGTGGTTCTGCTTTTCTTTGTTCTTATGTATCTGAGCGCATTAGACCACTTTTTTGGTTGAATACCATACTTTTACGTTGGAGTAAGCTGCAGTGGAATATAGATCGGTGAGGAGATTCGTTGGGATCCCCAGCCGTCAGTATATACCTTACGCACTTTCTGACCGCTTGATTTGTGGTCATTGTTTCTGGTATGAGGCTGTGTATGTTGTTTGATGGTGGAGGATTCCCTCTTCAAGCACTTTTACCTCTTCCAACACAAGTGTTGTGTGATTTCCAGCTGCACCATATGGACTTATTCTGAGGACTGCACCTTATAAGACTTGCACTTTATGTTGTGACATTCTAGTTATTGTCTTCGAAGATATGTCATCTTTTAACATATAGAATATTTGGTAACTAGCGCTGCATCTTGTCATACATTACTAATTGTTGCCAACATTCTTGTTAGCTGCTTTTATACCAATTACGTTGCTCCTAACACAGGTTGTTACTGTGTATAGTTATTTACATGCAGGTCTGCTGTTAGAAACCACGGGGCCTCATACAGCCAACCTGAAAGGGCCCCCTCCCAAAAAACAAAAACAAACAGTTGACTATGCTTTAGTTATGAATGAACACAGGGAGTGATCGGTACTGATCACTCGTTGTTTTCATTCAGGAAAGGAAGGGGCTAGTGAATGTGACATATTTACCAGACCCTTTCCCAATTCTCCATTCTGAAGGATCCTTTTGTGTGCTTACAGCTGCCGGTGGGAAGGAAGCTGGCAGCAATTTGGGGGTGGGGGCACAGAGGGGGGCCTGGGAAGCAAGGAGAAACGTATGGTGCACAGGGAAGGTGATGGGTATGGTCAGGGGTGTATTTGCCACAAGGCAAACAAGGCACTTGCCTAGGGCGGCATTTTTCATGGGGGGCAGCATTTCCCCTCAGAAGAACGGATGAAAGAAGGGACACGCGCACCATGGGAACCAGGTGGGATCCAAGAGAGGCTGTGGGCTGCTTGATGGTGTATGTAGAGCCTAACTCTCATTCCTGGGAATGTCCAGAGTTGTGAAGATGAGTGTCTCTCTATCACTGGGGGGTAGGAAGGGGGGGTAGTGGAAGGCCCTCCTGGGTGGGGGGCAGGGGTGTTGTTGGTCAGTGTCAGGCTTTCTCCACAGGAGGGGGAAGAGAGGATTGTGTTGGTTGGTGTCTGTGGGGGCAGGTGAGGGGTAATTACTGGAACCCATCCCCTGTATGGCTCCCTCTGTATCAGTTGAAAACCAGCAAGAATGGGAGGAGAAGAAGCAAGCTTTCAGCTGCTGCAGAGAGAGACATACAGGGGATCAGGGGCAGACTGACAACACATGGGGCCCCTGGGCAATAGGGGATCATGGGGCCCCTGTGTCCTTGCCCAAACTCAAAAAAGTCTATGAAAAAGGTACCAGGGGCATCTCATGGGGCCCCCTACTGACCCCGGGCCCTCGGGCAGTGCCTGAGTTTCCAAATGGTCAGTCCGCCCCTGCAGGGGATGGGTTCCAGTAATTACCCCTCTGCCACACTGATCACCTTCCCTGCCCACATCCAATTCACCCAGCTGCCTGGGCCTCTCTGCTGGCTTGGGCCCCGTACAGAAGGACTGGTGGTACCACCATATCCGCGGCCCTGTTTACATGCATACCAAAGGGATTTATGCATTTTCTTACTTTAGTTACTTCAGCAAATAAAACCCCATAAAAATGGACGAATTTTAGGCGATTCCTGCTGAATGTACTGAAAGTCATTCTGTGGACGGTCCTCTCAACAACCCTTTGCCACCAGTGTCAACAAACTCTTACCACCCAGGGCGACAAAAGTCCATTTTTCACGTCAAAGGAGCCTGGGCGGAAAGTTTTAGTCAAGGATGACCTGCATCCAATCAGATGCAGACATTGTTCGGAGATTCTCTTGGCTATCGGCAGAGATTTGGATGAAGGTGACCCCCGGGACTGTGATTGAAAGTCGGGAAGGCTTTGGGAGCAGTGACGCTTTTGCTTTCCCACTTACACATTGCTTGGCATACATGCACATTCCGTGATATATCTCTGATGGTGGGGCCACTTTAAGTAAAACGTTAATATAGCATTTTAGGACAAGCCCACCGCCATCCAGGCAGTAATATCACGGATGACTCAGCTCGGCACAGATGATTCCAGTAAGATTCCCATTTTGACTCATAGTTTGCTGCGCATTCTTTCTCCGAACAAAAGAAAAACACACTTACATGAGGAATTGTATTGTGTCCCCATGAATGACGTTCATGATGCTTTTGTGCGGGAGGACAGAGGAAAACACACCATGTACCAGATAAGAGGATAACAGGCAGATGTCTATTTTATGTGTTCATTGATCAACTACAAACTTTCTGACTTTTGTGATTTGATAAAAATATTTTGGATATTTCTCTAACATCTGCACTGGGGAACAATTGCTGTAATTGCTCTCTTTCTGCGGAGACCGGAGATTTTATTCCTGGTTCATAGACCAACAATGCTGTGCCGCAAGGCAAAACTGCAATAAAACGATAGTTTGTTTATAAGGCTTGTAAATCCTTTTGGCACCTGAGATCTGCCCAGTATTTCTATTTCCAGGAACACCGATTTGGGCTGTGAGCCTCCACCATACATGTGTTGTATTGGTATAGTTAGTATTCTAACATTTAATATTTAGATTCTCCTGCCACAAAATTTGAGGTATAGGGGGCCTCAAATGTGGCTCGTGGCTTCACCAAAGGGGCACATATAATATTTATTTTAACCGCTTTAGGACCGCCCACAGTAGATTTACTTCTTCAGGGCGGCCCCTGTGCGCAGGATCACATATGTATACGTGATTATGCATTTCAGGGTAGGGGGCGCACGCCCACTCTATCCGTGCCGCCGATCGCGGCCCCGGGTGTCAATCACCGGGTCCTGGTATCCGGTGATTACCAGCGATCACCGTCAGGGAGGAGGGCAGCATTGTTTACCAACAGCCCTCCTCCCTGTCAGTTTGGGCACACTGCTCGGGATTGCTGAGCAAAGCCATCCCAATCAGTGTACTTACAGCAGAGAAGCACCCCCGCCCCCCAGTAAAAAAAACTCCCATCACACAGTTTGATTGGCCCTCATTGTTAACCCCTTCCTCCCCAGTGCCATTAGTACAGTGTCAGTGCTTTTTTTTTTAGCATTGATCACTGTATTGGTGTCACTGGGGATGTCAGTGGCACAAAGTCAGTTCCGCCCCAGTGTCAGAATGCCCGGCGCAGTCCCACAGTCCTACTATAAGTCACTGATTGCTGCCATAAGTCATAATAAATATATATATATATAAATTCCAGTATCTATACCTCCATTTGTAAACGCTGTAACTTTCATGTAAACCATTTAATTTACACATATTGGGATTTTGTTTTAGCAAAGTGCCGGAATGATAACTGCCAAGCATGCGTGTTGCTAGTACCAGGTACCTGGGGCTGGAAAAATGACTGCCAAGCAAGGGTATTGCTAGTACCAGGTACATGGGGCACTTGCCTTACATCCTTCCCTGGTGCCCAGGCCACATCTACTTCACTGCCTATGCCAGCATAGAGAAGTGTCAGATGGGCTGAGCAGCTCTAACTTTGTTGTACAGGCAGGAGGCAATGGCATGGTCACAAGTGCAAAAGCCCGTGGCCCTGCACTGTGGGTGGTAAAGGAGCTGATCCAACTGCTGGATGGAAGGAGACAGTTGAGGAAACTAAGGGGTACAGGGGGTGCGGTAAGCCGTGGAACAGCGATGAGCCTTGGAAAGGGGGCAGAGTTGTGGATGGGGATGCAGAGGGGAGCTGTGGATGGGGTTGCAATGATGAGCTGTGGATGAGGGTGCAGAGGTAAGCTATGGATTGGAAGTGGGGAGGGGGTGCACAGGGGGGATGTGGATGGGGGTGCAGAGGTGAACTTTAGATTGGGGGGGAGCAGAGGTAAATTACAGAACAGCGGTGAGCTTTGGAAAGGATTGTGGGTAGTGCAGAGATGAGCTGTGAAAGAGGGGAACGTTGTGAATGGGGGTGTAGAGGTGACCTGTGGATGGGAAGAAGGGGTGCAGAGGTGAGCTGTGATTGGGAAGGGGGGTGCACAGGGGGCTGTAGACAGGGGTGCAGATATGTTCTATGGATGGGGGTGCAGAGGTGATCTTTGAAAGGGGGTACAAGAGGTTAGCTGTGGATGGGATCCATAGGTAAACTTTTGGTTGGGGGAAACAGAGATGAACTATGGAATAGTGGTGAGCTGTGGATGAGATGGGGGGTGCACGTGGGAGCTGTGGATGGGGGTGCAGAGGTGAACTTTGGATTGGAGGAAGCAGAGGTGAACTGTGGAATAGCGGTGAGCTTTGGAAAGGGTTGTGGGTAGTGCAGAGATGACCTGAGGAGCTGTAGAAGAGGGGAGAGTTGTGGATGGGAGTGCAGAGATGAGCTGAGGATGGGGGTGCAGAGGTGAGCTGTGAATGGGAAGGGGGGTGCACAGTGGGCTGTAGATGGGGGAGCAGATGTGTTCTATGGATGGGGGTGCAGAGGTGATCTATGAATGGGGTGCAGAGGTTAGCTGTGGATGGGATCCATAGGTAATTTTGGGTTGGGGGAAGCAGAGGTGAACTGTGGAATAGTGGTGAACTGTAGATGAGATGGGGGGCACACATGGGAGCTGTGGATGGGGGTGCAGAGGTGAACTTTGGATTGGGGGAAGCAGAGGTGAACTGCGGAATAGCGGTGAGCTTTGGAAAGGGTTGTGGGTAGTGCAGAGATGAGCTGATGAGTTATGGAAGAGGGGAGAGTTGTGCAGAGGTGATTTAAAAATGAGGGTGCAGAGGAGATCTACAGAAAATGTCAGGAAAAATACAGGTTGATCTGGAAAAAGACATTGTGGTTGTTTTGAAGGAGCACAATATGATACTTGAATAAAAATGAGCTGCATGTTTGAGTTGCCAGAAAGAAGCCCTTACTGCGCCAATGCCACCAAAAAGCCCAGTGAGGCATGTAAAGGTGTTACTGGACATATTGTAACCAGGCTTTTTTGTTGCATTGGTGCAGTAAGTGCTTCTTTATGGCAACTCCACCAAGCAGCTATTTTTTTTTTAAGTATCGGCATATTATGCTTCTTGAAAGAACCATATCGTCTTTTTCCAGAGCAGCCTGCATTTATCCTGAGGTTTGTATCCTGAACAATTCTTCTGCCAGTTGTGGCTGCAATCTTTCTTGGTCTAACTGACCTTGGCTTGGTATCAAGAGATCCCTGAATTTTGCATTTCTTAATAAGTGATTGCACAGTACTCATTGGCATGTTCAAGACCCATTACCTTGCTATGCAGGTCTTTTGACAGTTCTTTTCTGACCCCCATGGCTCAGAATCTAGCCTGTTCAGTGCATCCACATGAGAGCTAACAAATCATTGATTATTTATACACCGACACTAATTACAATTTGAAAAGCGACAGATGTGGAAAATTAACCTTTAATTGCCATTTTAATCTGTGTGTATCACCATGTGACTCTGTGCCAAGACTAAACCTACCAGGGTATTTAAAATTGTGATCAGGGCCATTTGGGTGATTTCTGTCATCATCATGATTTAAAAAGGAGCCAAACTATGTGATAATAAATGGCTTCATATGATCACTATCCTTAAATAAAGGACAGTTTTTTTGGCATGATCAGTCATATTTTCAATATCAATGCCAAAATGTTATGATTTCTGCCAGGGTGTGCAAACATCTGAGCACAACTGTATTTTACGGCTCTTTTACAAATGAATATTCCCACTACTGACTACTGGGATCCAAGAGCCACACTGCAAACACCAAAGGCCACAGTTTAGACATGTGGGCTTTAGAACATGGTCTTAAAGCAGAATTCCGCAGCCTCCACCTTCCAGTCTTCCTATATTTTTGATTTTTTACATTTTTTTTATTTTCAGTGATTTTTACAACTGTCTGTAATTATCAGGGGCTGATAATTTGTCATGCTGTTGACTTTTGTAAGTGTACACCAGTCAAACTTGTTATGGTTATTGTCACTGCTTCAATATTGTGTTTAGACTGTTTAAATATTGATCGTCTTAGTTTATAATGTAATTTTTCAGGTTGCCAGTAAAAAATGTGCTCGTCAGTAAATTTTCCATGTATTGTTAGTCAAAAATGTTGCGGACGGGAGGTTGGTAACACTGGGTGCAAGGTGCTGTGGTGACACCCCCCAGTAAGCAGGTCTGTGACACCAGACACTCACAGGCACCAATCAAGACCTCACTCAACCTGGAAGAGGAGAGATGCTGGACTTTGGAGCAGTGAGTCTAAAGTGGACAGTGCTGAAGAGGAGATGATACTGTAGTGTAGCCTGGTATGATACCCTGCTCACTCTTGCCCCCTATCTGCTGCTGCAGCGAACCTGAACCAATCAGTGGTGGTGAGAGAACTTGCTATGCAGACACCAAGGATCATGGGAAATGTAGTCTTAAATGGACACTGTACAATACAAGTGAATAGCTGCAGAACTACCATACCCAGGATTGCCTGTGTCAAGAGGAAGAGAGATACAACATTTTCTGGGAAATTTACCAGAGCTCGTAGTAGACCAATGTGGGGAACGGCACAGAGCAGACCTGTTGCTGGGGTCTTGCACTACATGAGAGTGAGAGCCTGGGGACTGAACCACAGATATGTAATTTGCTGAACTGTGACCAGAGCTGGAGAGACCTGTTGCTACACCAGTTAGAGACTGAGCTTTGTGAAGACCTGATTGTCAGGACTGAGGCTTCTGGAACAACTAATCACCAAACATACTGGATCTGATCTGTTGCATACTGGAAATGGTGAACAGAACTGCTGAGTTTAACCCCTTGCTGCCCACAGTTAATGCCAACTGAGGCTACCCTTTACATAGCCACAAATCAGCCATCCCTTGTGTACAGTCTAAAAGAGACAGCTACATATGCACCACCTACAGAAGGACCCCTATGACAGCCAGTTAAACTTGATAATTAGGTGCTAGGTGCTTTAGGCACCACCAGGGGTACCCCTTTGTCGGTAGCACATACACCTACCTGCTATTGGTGCTGTATATATAGAGTGTACCCAAGAATGTTGTTAGAGCAGCTATTCCTAAGATTTAGAGTGAGGTTTCTTTTATGCCATTCATGCCTTCACGGTTGATGCTATCCTTACTGATACTGTGTGGACTAGTGTAATGGGGCTTAGTCTTATTGTGGTGTAAGTTAATAGCCGTAGGTGAGGCTAACCTGCCCGTTAATTAATCTGTTGCCCTATTTATTAGTTCTGTGCATTGCATATGCTTACCCTTCAATAATACATTCATTTTATCAAGTTGCTTGTGGTTTTCTATGTGCTATCATAGAGTCATAGAATATTAACACTTAAAGACTAATTCCGCTTTTGTTGAGAAAAAACATTCCCCTCCCGATTATCTATAAACACTGCAAGGATTTTCAGAAACTTTGTTGCAGATTCCTACCTTTTGGTATTCTGAAGAAATATCTGTTTGTTTGTCTGTGTCCATGTACAAAGTGAACCTGTATGGTAGTGGTTTTTATAATTATCTGTCAGCTGCTGCATTCGCAGGGCTCTAATGAGGAAAGTGACATTTGAGTATCTCACCAAAAATGACATTTTTGTTGCAGGGGATGCCCAAAATCTGATTTGTATCTTAGCGCAGACCTCTGGGAAAATCAGTGAGCCAATCACACAAGCAGGAAATTACATTTCTGGGGGGTGTTTTGTATACCATCTGTGTACAGAGCGTCTCCAAGTTGCCTTATAGCAATTACAGCGCTGCAGATTGAAAAGGAAAGGTCATTTTTAATAATCACAATCTGACTTGTGTCACAATTATATATGCTATATTATTTTGTTTTATTTGCTATTTTTTCCCCACGAAAGCGGTGTTACCCTTTAAGTTACACAGGAGTGAGTAACCTGCAACCAGGTGTTTCAGTGGGAGCAGGTTACGTAGTCGTGGCAGAAGATCCAACAAACCAAGCAGCTCCTCTGGGGGTAGCGCTTCGGTAGTATGAGCCACTTTTATTTATTTTTTATTATTGTAAGGGTACTGATTCCAAAAATTACACATGTTGTAATTTTAATAAATTTAATACCCAGAAAAAAATGGAGAAATAAAATCAATTGAACATGCAGTTAACAGCTGAGTTCTTGTGCGTTTAGATATCAGATTTTAAAATGAAGATAACACTGAAAGCAATATTTTTTAACAGCTGATTGCCAGGAATCACATGAAACAATATTAACTGTCGCTTTCAAAGGAAATCCTGAGCTAATGGGCAAGAAATAAAGCACCAGAAACCTTTCATAACTCCAGAAGTAGCAATGTTCATTTATAGCAACACACTTCAGAGGTTGAAAGGGTTCTCCCTTCATCAGGGCTTGGCATCTGTTGCAGGAAAAAAACCTATGTACTCCCCGACTCCCCACCCCACAGTAACAAAAATTATTTAAATCAATGTGCAGCGATATAAAGTGTGATATTTAATGTATCTAGACTAAAAAGATAAATAAATAAAAATATTGTGTTATCTTAAAGTGTTACTAAACCCAGGCCCTTGCATTCACTATATCTGGTCTCCCCGGACCCTGTATTCACTATATCTGGTCTCCCCGGACCCTGCATTCACTATATCTGGTCTCCCTGAACCCTGCATTCACTATATCTGGTCTCCCAGGCCCCTGCATTCACTATATCTGGTCTCCCCGGACCCTGCATTCACTATATCCGGTCTCCCAGGACCCTGCATTCACTATATCTGGTCTCCCCGGACCCTGCATTCACTATATCTGGTCTCCCCGGACCCTGCATTCACTATATCTGGTCTCCCCGGACCCCGCATTCACTATATCTGGTCTCCCCGGACCCTGCATTCACTATATCTGTTCTCCCAGGACCCTGCATTTACTATATCTGGTCTCCCAGGCCCCTGCATTCACTATATCTGGTTTCCCAGGCCCCTGCATTCACTATATCTGATCTCCCCAGACCCTGTATTCACTATATCCGGTCTTCCCGGACCCAGCATTCACTATATCTGGTCTCCCCGGACCCTGCATTCACTATATCTGGTCTCCCCGGACCCTGCATTCACTATATCTGGTCTCCCCGGACCCCGCATTCACTAAATCTGGTCTCCCCGGACCCTGCATTCACTATATCTGTTCTCCCAGGACCCTGCATTTACTATATCTGGTCTCCCAGGCCCCTGCATTCACTATATCTGGTTTCCCAGGCCCCTGCATTCACTATATCTGATCTCCCCAGACCCTGTATTCACTATATCCGGTCTTCCCGGACCCAGCATTCACTATATCTGGTCTCCCAAGCCCCTGCATTCACTATATCTGGTCTCCCAGGACCTGCATCCACTATATCTGGTCTCCCAGGACCCTGCATTTACTATATCTGGTCTCCCAGGACCTGCATTCACTATATCTGGTCTCCCAGGACCCTGCATTCACTATATCTGGTCTCCCACAGTACATACAACATGGAAATGCAATTATTGTAGTAAATATAAACTGCTAAATACCTTTTCTCATCAGCAGTTAGAGCAGGCTTTTGACTTCAGCAGAGCACTGGTTAAAGCTTGTAGGAGGAGTTTTCATTATGCTCTAGGAGGGTGAAGAACCCCTGACCTCTGTCTGGACAGTGCTGATTGGCCCTGTGCTGATCACATGCACTCTCTCAAGAAAAAAAACCCCTCTCTAGCAATACACACTAAACTGAGCATGTGCAGAAGGGCTACGGGTTCAGTCTGTCTAATCAGCGTGGACATTTGAACAAGAGGAGGAGCAGAGAAGACAGGATCAAACCGCGTTTTTTACAAAATGCAGAAGATTAACCCCTTAGGTTCCACAGTGAGTACAACAAGCATGCTTTACTGCATATACAGACTGATTTTACTTTTGTGGGTTCAGTAACACTTATGTTTGAAATGAATACCCATATATAATTCATATGATCTGAACTAAAAAATCTAAATAAATCTGTGTATAACCATGTGCTTAATTCATATAAACCCAATAAAATGAAATCTAAATCAACCATATAAAGTGCTGTTAATGGAATAATATAAGGTCTGTGAAAAAACACAAATTCAGTCCTTCTAAATCGTGCCACCTTCTGTGCTTGATCCTTCAGCTTACAGCGATCAGACCACCACCCGCTGGGCGCTCACCTTAGATATCTGACCTCACATCACTGCTTGGTCAAATATAGCTTTTAGTCCCTTCTGGGACACTGACGATGCAGACTGTTGTTTCAGACCAATGGACACACTCCACTCCAATGCACTCTC
This sequence comes from Staurois parvus, assembly GCF_062004578.1. Classification (NCBI taxonomy): domain Eukaryota; kingdom Metazoa; phylum Chordata; class Amphibia; order Anura; family Ranidae; genus Staurois; species Staurois parvus. The sequence continues at coordinate 761,752 of NW_028318103.1, forward strand.
TTTTTGCTGGTGCTAGATCGCATCTGATATATACAGCATGTACACTGGATGTGGCTGTCCTGTGCAATACCGCTCTCACCGTTAAACCTTCCTTACGTGGGGCTAGTGGATGACGTCATCACGCTCGGAAGGAAAGTTTAATGGTATATATAAGGTGAGCGCCCAGCGGGTGGTGGTCTGATCACTGTAAGCTGAAGGATCAAGCACAGAAGGTGGCACGATTTAGAAGGACTGAATTTGTGCTTTTTCACAGACTATATTATTTCATTAACAGCACTTTATATGGTTGATTTAGATTTAATTTTATTGGATTTATATGAATTAAGCACATGGTTGTACACAAATTTATTTTGCTTTTTTAGTTCAGATCATATGAATTATATATGGATATTTATTTCATGCATTAAGATAACACAATGTTTTTATTATTATTATTATTTCAGGTACTTATATAGCGCCATCCATTTACGCAGCGCTTTACATATATATTGTACATTCACATCAGTCCCTGACCCTCAAGGGGCGTACAATCTAAGGTCCCTAACTCACATTCATACAAACACATACTAGGGCCAATTTAGACAGGAGCCAATTCTACCTGAAGAAAACCCACGCAGTCACAGGGAGAACATGCAAACTCCAGGCAGGTGGTGCCGTGGTTGGGATTGGAACCAACGACCCTGGTACTGCCAGGCGGAAGTGCTAACCATTAAGCCTAGATACATTAAATAGCACACTTTATAGCACTACACATTGATTTAAAGTGGAATTCCAGCTGAAAACAAAAAAATATATAAAACTCAGCAGCTCCAAAAACTGTAGCTGCTGACTTGTAAAATACAGCCACAGAGGCGGACTGACAACTCATGGGGCCCCCTGGCAATAGGGGATCATGGGGCCCCTGTGTCCTTGCCCAAACTCAAAAAAGCCTATGAAAAAGGTACCAGGGGCATCTCATGGGGCCCCCTACTGACCCCGGGCCCTCGGGCAGTGCCCAAGTTTCCAAATGGTCAGTCCACCCCTGTACAGCCACTTACCTGTCCCTCGGTCCAGTGGTGTCCTCACCTCGGCTGGTTTCACCGGCCATCTTCTCTCCCCAGTGCCGGCATCTTCAGTGTGGGCACCTGGCTGTGACAGCTTTTGGCTTCACAGCCGGGTGCCCACTGTGCATGTACGGGAAGCACTGCGCTTTGTGAATGGCCCCATAGTCTTCTGTAACCTGTCACGTGTCCCAGAAGATTATGGGGAGGGAGGGAGAGAGGGAGGACGACTTCTACTTTCGATCACCTAGGCGATCGCAGCGGACATGGGAGTGGGTACCTGTCAAATTCAGGTACCCACTCCCCAAAGGTGCCAATCCTTAATGGAGAGCGGGGGACAAAGGCTTTAAATGGAACTTCCTGTTTTGGGTGGTGCTCCGCTTTAAATAATTTTAGCTACAAATTTGTAGCTGATGACCTTTATTAATTAGGTTCTCACCTGTCCCAGGATCCAGCACTGTCCTCACCCAGCCGGTTTTTTCACCTGTCTTCAGTCCCCAGCCCTGGCATATTAACCGTGGGCAGTCGGTTGTGATTGCTTGTGGCTTCACAGCTGGCTGCTCACTGCACATGTGCAAGCTGTGCTGTGTTATTTCAATGGTCCTGCAGCCTTCTGGGACCTGTGACGTGTCCCAGAAGAGTGTGGCGGTCAAACGTCCTCTCGGATTGCCATGGCTATCCATCCGGAATTGGGAGAAGGTTCTCCTGGAAACCAGGTACCCGCTCTCCATAAAAAAAAAAAAGTGCCAAATATGAAAGTGGAATGGGGAGGGGAAGGAAGAACGGAACTTCCCCTTTTGGGTGAAGTTCCGCTTTAAAATGGAATCAGATTTGAGTTCCAGCTTCCAGCTAAAGCTTCTATGAGAAAATATATTGCTGTTTGAGCAGAAAGCATGTGACAAAATGCTTGAAAAAACACTCATAAAAAGCTCATGTCCTGCTTTTCAGGTGTTTCCATTGAAATCTATTATTAATATTATTATTATACAGGATTTATATAGCACTAACAGTTTGCGCAGCGCTTTACAATATATAGAGGGGCAGTACAATTACAATACAGTTCAGTACAGAAGGAATAGGAGGGCCCGGCTCATGCAGCTTACAATCTAAAGGAAGGGGGAGGTGATACAAAAGGTGATAGCTGCAGGGGATAATCTGATGGAGCTGATTCAGTTCTTGGGTGGAGGTTGGGTAGGCTTTCCTGAATAAATTCGTTTTCAAAGATCACCAAAAGGCGGACAGGGTGGGGGCTAACCGGACATGCTGGGGTGGGAATTCCAGAGGATGAGAGAGGTTCTGGAGAAGTCCTGGAGGTGGACATGGGGGAAGGTGATGAGGGAGCTAGAGAGGAGGATATCATGGGAGGAGCAGAGTGGGCGATTTGGGCGGTATCTGTGGATGAGGTGGGTGATGTAGCTAGGGGTAGTGTTGTGGATGGCTTTGTATGTTGTGGTTAGTATTTTGAATTTTATATGTTGGGTTAGTGGAAGCCAGTGGAGGGATTGGCAGAGAGAGGCAGCAGTCGCTGATCGGTTGGTAAGGTGTATGAGTCTAGCAGCAGCATTCATAATAGACTGAAGGGGGGATAGCCTGTGTAACGGCAGACCAGTGAGGAGGGAGTTGCAGTAATCAAGGCGGGATATAACCACGACGTGGATAAGTTGTTTTGTGGTGTCATTGGTCAGAAAGGGGCGGATTCTGGAAATGTTCCGGAGGTTGAGGCGGCAGGATTTAGCCAGTGATTGGATGTGGGGCCCAAAGGAGAGGTCAGAGTCTAGGATTATGCCTACCACCCTGGCATGTGTGGAGGGACCAATGGTTTTGCTGTTGATCTTAATGGTGAAGTCAACATAGACTAGAATGAGAGGCATTGAAAGGCTTCCACTCCTCCTGGCTCAACATGAGGCTTCAATTTTGCTTCATGTTTTGATAATGTGAACAGCACTGTGTGTTTCCCATAGTATCATTTCCATAGGCATTTGAGGAGCGCTAAATACTCCCCTCAAATGCCTGCTTTTAAAGCCAGTGTGAACTAGCCCTTAGTCCGATCAGACACAGGCTACTCCAAGATGGCCACTGGGAGCCCAGTGCAGAGGACAGGTCAGTCCTCTGCAAGGTTTTCCTAGCCCTAGAGCAGGGGTGTCAAACTGGCGACCCTCCAGCTGTGCGAAACTACAAGTCCCATCATGCCTCTGTCTTTCGGAGTCATGCTTGTAACTGTCAGTCTTGCAATGCCTCATGGGACTTGTAGTTTGGCAACAGCTGGAGGGCGGTCAGTTTGACACCCGTGCCCTAGAGGTAAACAGTCATAATGTGATCACTGTGTTTACTTCTGACAGCTAATGCGAAACTGAGTGTGCAATCAGCGGATTGTGCATTACTCCCTCTTCTGCTGCCGACTTGAGCGGTGACCCCACTCATCAGGTGTGGCGATGTTGCCAGCACACCACCCCTTTCAGGAGTTTTTTGTCTCACCCAACACAATACTGCCTGTGAAATGCATGCGGTGTTACCCCAATGTGAAATGTTTAAGCTCCCACCAGAGGCAGACTGACCATTTGGAAACTCGGGCACTGCTGGAGGGCCCGGGGTCAGTAGGGGGCCCCATGAGATGCCCCTGGTACCTTTTTCATAGGCTTTTTTTGAGTTTGGGCAAGGACACAGGGGCCCCATGATCCCCTATTGCCCGGGGGCCCCATGAGTTGTCAGTCCGCCCCTGGCTCCCACTGTTTTGCCCCAGGTTGTTGTCCCACATTAGTGCAGCTGCATGCAGGCACATAGTAACAGTCACTCTTCTGGATCATTGAACAGTCTAAAGCAGACAGCACTAAATGGCAGACTGCGGTCCAGATGCAAATAGAGTCAATGTCCTATCCGGACCGCCGTGCTCCTGCCATTTAGGTATCGTTCTGTCCAGAATCGCCGTCATTCATACTCACAAAGCCAACCGCTGGAGGTGGGACAGCTCAGGATGGAGGGCAGGGACTGCCCGAGTTAAAGTGGTTGTAAACCTCAGACAAGAAATCTGAACAAAGCACATCCCTCTATAGTGTGTACTTGCTTCTCTCCAAAGCACTAAGTGTCATTTCTCTCTGCTGTCTACTTCCTCCGTTATGAGCATGAGGCACTTCTGAAAAGTTTTCTGACGCCAAAAGAAACATAAAGGTGACAGGGGAGGGACCTCCAGCTGACTGACAGCCTCAGCTCTGCTCCTGGGTGCTGTGTGAAGATGGGTGTGTCCCTTCCTTCCAATCAGCTCTCAGAGATCTTGTACAGTGTGTAACTCCAGCTGCCCGCCCCCTGCTTTGTGAGTCTGTGAAAAATATTTTTCATGAGTTTTACAAGGATGTACAGGACAAATGCCGCAGGTAAAGAGATACAACTTATGTAGGAGGATGTGTTTCATCTCTGTGTATCACCAGAGACCTATCACTTCACTGGGTATATGTAAGGGTTAAAGTACTTTAAAAGCAGGTGATTGGTTGCTAGGATGCAGGGCGGTCCTAGCAAATCAATCACCAGCTTGCAGCTGCCGCCCTCTTTCCAGACCTGCTGTGCCTCGTGTGGGTCGGGAGCGCATGCGATTTCACACATGTTCCCCAGCCATAGATGTGAACCTAAAAGGAGAGGGATTCTGTGATGTGAAGGATCTGAGTCATTGCACAAGCATGAGATTTGGACCACTACTGGAAGAATATTTTACTGACTGGACCTCCATGAATTGTAAATATTTTATATTTAAATAAATGACTGCGGAGCTCAATCTCAGTCTTCCTGAGATTCAGTCTTCACAGGACTGAGATTGAGCTCTGCACTCATTTTTGCAGCAGTTGTTTTCTTATTCCAGGTCCCAATCCTGCACAATATCCTTTTGTCTCTTTCGGTCAGTTGACCATATTGACCGCTCTGATGCTTATCAGACACATCATGTCCTCATAACACGGCAAATAAATTGGCAATTTCAGTCACAAAAGCACCAGCTGTGCGCACCAACAATTTGCTCTCTTTGAAGCTCAGTAAGCTCTGACAGCTATGACATGACTCTGTATTAGGCTCCATGCACACGGGGCATTTTGATAACGTTGGTAACGTCAGTTGTGTAAAGTCACGTTAAAAACCTGAGTTTTTTAGCATTTTGCATTAGCGTTTAGCGGTGTTTTCCCGCGTTTTCTCGCATTTTGTTTTTCAGCGTTTTTTTTGCTAAAAAAAGTCCAAAAACGCCAGTTTGTTACGTTTTGCCGCATTTCTCAGCGTTAGACCGTTTTTCCAGCTAAAAAACTCCTCTAGAAACCCACTAGTCCTGTTTTTTTTTCCCAGCCAAAAAACATCCCAGTCAAAAAACGTTGATTACAGTCTATGTGTACATGGACACATAGGATAACATGCTGGGGGGTTTACTGGCTGTAGAAGAAAATGTCAAAAGCCAAAAACAGTCGCTGTAAAAACGTCCCGTGTGCATGAGGACTTACTAGCAGCGCACGAAGTGAATGATGAAAGTGAGACTTCCAACCTGCTAGCTAGGTGTCTCATCACACAGCAGAAGCAAAAGAATGTTACGTCACTTCTGCTTTTATTGCAAAACATGTCATCACTTTCACACCTGCAAATCACGTTGTGTTTCCATATTTTTGTCTAACTTCTGTAGGTTGCTGTGCGTATCACACCATTCAGTTCAAGGCAGTTTTCATGAAATACATAGTTACATAGTTAGTCTGTCTGAAAAAAGACAAAAGTCCATCCAGTTCAACCATAGAAAAGAAAAAGTTATAATCCTATACCACAGTTGATCCAGAGGAAGGCAACAAAACCCAGCAAAGCGTGATCAAATTTGCTCCTGCAGGGAAAAAAATTCCTTCCTTATCCCCCGAGAGGCAATAGGATATTACGTAAATCAACTTTACCTATAAATGTTAGTATCCAGTTATATTGTATCCCAGTGAGTACGAATGACCTTGGTTGGAGAAAGACTGTTTGAGGGTAGATGGCTTACTTTATTGGCTGCACAATGCTTTCACATGTGACTACTGCGGGCCATCCCCTAAATCTGATTGAAAATGTACTGTCAAGCAACCCCGGAAAGTATGTCATTGTGATGGGAGAGAAATGACACTTAGTGCTTTGGAGAGAATCCAGGCCTTTTTTGAAGCAATCCACTGTGCTGGCCAGAACCAACTCTTGAGGGAGCCTATTCCACATTTTCTCAGCTCTCACTATAAAGAAACCTTTCCGTGTTTGGAGATTAAATTTCTTTTCCTCCAGACTTAAAGAGTGCCCCCTTGTCCTCTGTGATGACCTCAGGGTGAATAGCTCTACGCTGAGTTCACTATATGAACCACTGATGTATTTATACATGGAGATCATATCCCCCCTTATGTATTATACATGGAGATCATATCCCCCCTTATGTATTATACATGGAGATCATATCCCCCTTATGTATTATACCTGGAGATCATATCCCCCCTTATGTATTATACATGGAGATCATATCCCCCTTATGTATTCTACATGGAGATCATATCCCCCTTATGTATTATACATGCAGATCATATCCCCCTTATGTATTATACATGGAGATCATATCCCCCTTATGTATTATACATGGAGATCATATCCCCCCTTATGTATTATACATGGTGATCATATCCCCCCTTATGTATTATACATGGAGATCATATCCCCCTTATGTATTATACATGGTGATCATATCCCCCTTATGTATTATACTTGGGGATCATATCCCCCCTTATGTATTATACTTAGGGATCATATCCCCCCTTATGTATTATACATGGAGATCATATCCCCCCTTATGTATTATACATGGAGATCATATCCCCCCCTTATGTATTATACATGGAGATCATATCCCCCCTTATGTATTATACTTGGGGATCATATCCCCCCTTATGTATTATACATGGAGATCATATCCCCCCTTATGTATTATACATGGAGATCATATCCCCCCTTATGTATTATACATGGAGATCATATCCCCCCTTATGTATTATACATGGAGATCATATTCCCCTTATGTATTATACATGGTGATCATATTCCCCCCTTATGAATTATACATGGAGATCATATCCCCCTTATGTATTATACATGGAGATCATATCCCCCCTTATGTATTATACATGGAGATCATATCCCCCCTTATGAATTATACATAGAGATCATATCCCCCTTATGTATTATACATGGTGATCATATCCCCCCTTATGTATTATACATGGTGATCATATCCCCCTTATGTATTATACATGGTGATCATATCCCCCTTATGTATTATACATGGAGATCATATCCCCCCTTATGAATTATACATAGAGATCATATCCCCCTTATGTATTATACATGGTGATCATATCCCCCCTTATGTATTATACATGGTGATCATATCCCCCTTATGTATTATACATGGTGATCATATCCCCCCTTATGTATCATACATGGAGATCATATCCCCCTTATGTATTAAACATGGAGATCATATCCCCCCTTATGTATTTATACATGGTGATCATATTCCCCTTATGTATTATACATGGAGATCATATCCCCCCTTATGTATTATACATGAGATCATATCCCCCTTATGTATTATACATGAGATCATATCCCCCTTATGTATTATACATGGTGATCATATCCCCCCTTATGTATTTATACATGGTGATCATATCCCCCTTATGTATTATACATGGAGATCATATCCCCCGTTATGTATTATACATGAGATCATATCCCCCCCTTATGTAATAATACATGGTGATCATATCCCCCCTTATGTATTATACATGGAGATCATATCCCCCATCATGTATTATACATGGAGATCATATCCCCCTTATGTATTATACATGGAGATCATATCCCCCCTTATGTATTATACATGGTGATCATATCCCCCCTTATGTATTATACATGGTGATCATATCCCCCCTTATGTATTATACGTGGAGATCATATCCCCCCTTATGTATTATACATGGAGATCATATCCCCCCTTATGTATTATACATGGTGATCATATCCCCCTTATGTATTATACTTGAAGATCATATTCCCCCCTTATGAATTATACATAGAGATCATATCCCCCCTTATGTATTATACATGGAGATCATACCCCCCCTTATGTATTATACATGGAGATCATATCCCCCCTTATGTATTATACATGGAGATCATATCCCCCCTTAATCTCCTCCTCTCAAGAGAGAATAAATTCAGTTCCTCTAATCTAATCTTTCCTCATAACTGATCTCCTAGATGCCTCTTATCAGTTTAGTTGCCCTTCTCTGTACTTTCTCCAGTTCCCCAATGTTCTTTTTGGGAATTGGTGCCCAAAACTGAACTTCATATTCCAGATAAGGTCCTACCAGATAAGTTCTGGGTAAATAGACAGTACACTTTGCAAGGGAATTTCCCCTGGGCCTTTGCAATGTAATTTCACTTTGCAAAAAATACCCAATCACGTGCAAGGAAAATAAAAAGCCATATTTTCGCTTTCACATGATTGGATGATAGAAGTCAGCAGAGGTTCACCTCATTCGCTTAAATGTGGGTCAAGTTCCCATGAAAAGTGCACTTTCCCTTGCAAAGTGAACAGTCTATTTGTCGTTAGTAACTCAACCCCATTGAGTGTTTTCTTCTGGCTTATGTATACAAGACCTAGAAACAGCCCCGAGTGCTTTGTTGACCTCGTAGGGAGTAAACATTTGCCCTCATCACCTATATGTATATAGGATATGAAGAACATTCGTCCAGTGTATAGAAAGCTGAGATAACACACGTGCCTTGTTCCAGTACCAGTATCTCATCTTGTTCTCTCCTTCGAACATTGAGCAGAATATCCCAGCTCCTCTCTCTTGGCCGACATCCCCATTACTGCTGTGCTCTCCTGTCCCCAGAGAAGCGTCTGTTACCATATGTAACCTCTTCACCGCCAGCCATTCCCCCTCTCTAATGCCCTTTACATGTGAGCTCGTCTGCCTGGACGAGAGCGGGTTAAGGGTTTTGGCAAAGGTATCCAGTGCGGCAATGTGTTTTTCATTTATTTGTGCTCAGCGCCTTCCCCGATAGGACAGATACTGTTTTCAGATTGGATAGTCTAAGATCATTGTAACACAGAGTCCTGGAGCTGGAGCCGTTGTCGTCTAAGGCGCCGTTCTACCCTTTTGAATATGCTAGTTGCCTGGCTGTCATGTGGATACAATTCCACTAGGAGGCAATACTCATAGAAAGTAGGCAGATCAAGAGTTCTAGGAAGTTTTGAAGCAACAACAGCCAGGGAACTAGCATTCTTAGAAGGAGGTCAGCAATGACGGACTCCATATTCCTCCCTCTCAGGACAAGTTTCTTTTACAACAGAAATATAGATTTTTTTAATTTTGTACCAACAAAAGGAAGGCAAGGGGAACCACTGAACATCAACAGAGGTAGAAATGACTGAACACCAATGCCTGCACAGATCACTGACCACTAATAGGTGCACAGACCACTGGCCAAAAATAGGGGCACAGACCATTGACCACCAATGAGGGTACAGACCATTGACCAATAATTTGGACACAGACCCCTGATCAAAAAAGGGGACACAGATCTGTGGACACTAATGGAGGCACAGACCACTTGTTACTCATGGGAGCACAAACTCCCAAACACCAATGGGGCACAGACCACTGATGACCCATGGAGGCACAAACTACTAACCACCAATGTGAGAACAGATCACTGACCATCAATGGGGGTACAAGCTACTGGCCAACAATAGTGGTACAGACCACCGACCAAAAATGGGGACACTGACCACTTGAAGACTAATGGAGGCACAGACCACTGATGACCTATGGAGGCACAAACTACTAACCACTAATGTGAGAACAGATCACTGACCATCAATGGGGGTACAAGCTACTGGCTATCAATGGTGGCACAGACCACCGACCAAAAATGGGGACACAGACCACTTGAAGACTAATGGAGGCACAGACCACTGACGACCCATGGGGGCAGAAACCACTGACCACCAATGTGAAAACAGATCACTGACCATCAATGGGGGCACAAGCTACTGGCCACCAATGGTGGCACAGATGGCTGACCAGTAAATTGGACACAGACCACTTACCAAAAATGGGAGCAAAGATCACTGAACACCAGTGTGGGAATAGACCACTGACCACAAATGGGGGTACAAACAACTGAACACCCATAAAGCCACAGACCACTGACAACCCAAGGGGGCACAAACCACTGAACACCAATGAGTGCACTGATCACTGAACACCAATGCAGGCACAGACTGCTGACTACCAAGGAGGGCACAGACCACCAATGGGGGTAAAGGTAACTGAACACCAACAGGAACACAGACTACTGACCATCAATTGGGGTACAAACCACTGAATACCATGGGGGCATACACAATCTAACAACAATGGGGCAAAAGACTACTAGCTACCAATGTTATGGTAGAACACACACCACCGAATACCAACATTTAAGGAGTCACTGACCACTAACATTAAAGGGAGCAAATACCAATGGCCACCAATGAAAGGGAAGCTTACTCCTGACCCTTGCACTCTGAAAGCTAGATAGTGCCGATCCATGCACTGTGACTGCTGCACTCTATAAGCTACATAATTGGCTCAGTTAGCAGACAGACAGAAAGTCCCAACAGATGTCACGGAAAGAATAAACAGGAGCCAAATCTAACCATAACCAGGACTAAGAGAATATAGGGACCAGCACAACTGCATGCCTCAAGCACTACTTAATTACCGCATGCATTTAATTATTTATTTCCATCTGTGAATTGACTTTAAGGTCTTTCTATGCCGTATTCACCCAGCATTTTTGCTATTTGCGGTAAATACCACATACTAGCAATAGTGAATTGACATGTTCAGTATCGCATGCGATATGTGGTCACCTGACTGACACATGTGATAACCTTTAATGAATTGTCCCCACTCCTGCGGAAGATAGCACTGCATGTGTAATTCCTTGTGTGATCAGCAATTTGGTGCCATTTGTTCTCGGTCTCATGTAGGAAGAGAACAGATTGATGTACAGAATTTCCTCATAGAGACTCTGATTGCCCCTACTTCCAGAAGCAGCATTATGTGATTGTGCCAGACAGCAATCACCATGTCGTCTATGGGAATCTGCTATGGCTTTGCATCTTCCGGTGTGCCTATGTGAAGGGACAGTGCTTGATATTGATAAACTGTCTTTGGGAGGACATGGGTTCACATCTCAGCTTAGGAGGAACTCATGTTTCGTTTTGGTGTGTTTCTACTCTTTGCGCATAGAGCAACCCCAGCCCTACATGCAACAAACGCCCTGAAGAAGCTCCAGACCTGTTTTGGAGCAGAACATGGTGCAGTTTTTTCACTGCACAGTTTAGCGAGATTGTAGTGCGTTTCCTATTAACACGTTTGCTGCCCACGGTTGGTGTGCCATTAACAGCTAATGGCACCATTTGACATGCATTTGCCGCTTGTTTCTGACTCGCAAAGGCAAAACACATGTTTTATATGCACTTTGTTGCAGATTCTGGAAATGCCAAGTGTTAATGGAGCCTAAGTAGACTAACACACCTCCACCATGTCCTGGAAGAGCCACGGGGCATGAACACGCACCAACGAAAGCTTGCCTAATACCTGTCCCTGATATTTGTGGGCCATCCTTTACCTTTAGATGACTTCTCCTTGTGACCACCTATTCTGCACTTGTGACCTCAAAGTGAAGTGGTTGGCCACCAGTGTTCCAGGGCCCAATTGCAATTTGATGGAGCTGTTTCAGACAACTTTACCTACACATCATCAATAGGGTGGATTACATCCTAGACATTGTTTAACCCCTTCACGCCTAGAGTAAAACAAATCCACGGGGCGTGAACACTCACCAACGAAAGGTTGCCAAATACCTGTCCCTGATATTTGTGGGCCATCCTTTACTTTTAGATGACTTCTCCTTGTGGCCACCTATTCTGCACTTGTGACCCCAAAGTAAACTGGTTGGTCTCCAGTGTTCCAGGGCCCAATTGCAATTTGACGGAGCTGTTTCAGCCAACTTTACCTACAGGGCATCAAAAGGATGGATTACATCCCAGGCATTGTTTAACCCCTTCACGCCTAGAGTAAAACAAATCCACGGGGCGTGAACACTCACCAACGAAAAGTTGCCTAATACCCGTCCCTGATATTTGTGGGCCATCCTTTACCTTTAGATGACTTCTCCTTGTGACCACCTATTCTGCACTTGTGACCCCAAAGTGAACTGGTTGGTCTCCAGTGTTCCAGGGCCCAATTGCAATTTGACGGAGCTGTTTCAGACAACTTTACCTACAGGGCATCAATAGGGTGGATTACATCCCAGACACTGTTTAACCCCTTCACGCCTAGAGTAAAACAAATCCACGGGGCGTGAACACTCACCAAGGAAAGGTTGCCAAATACCTGTCCCTGATATTTTTGGGCCATTTTTTACCTTTAGATGACTTCTCCTCGCGGCCACCTATTCTGCACTTGCGACCCCAAAGTGAACTGGTTGGCCACCAGTGTTCCAGGGCCCAATTGCAACTTGATGGAGCTGTTTCAGCCAACTTTACCTACACGGCATGAACAAGGTAGATTACATCCCAGACATTGTTTAACCCCTTCACGCCTAAGGGTAAAACAAATCTTAACGCCTAAGCACAATTTTACAACTTTGACATGTGTTAGTAAAACCGTACATATCATCACAACTACTTTGTACATCCAGGTAGATTATACCTTGTTTTTTTCAGGACAAATTGGGCTTTAATTTGGTGGTAAATCGTAGTGGATATCTCCTGATTTTTTTTATTATCAAAGGAAAACTGACCCAAAATAGTACAAAAAAAATATTTTTTAAATTTAGCTGTGTGTTTCTTGTTACTACCATAATCTACCACCAGAGAATAACCCAGAATAAACTTTCCGGCTCCTGACGATCTCAGCAATACCATATATGTGTATGTTATTTGTTGTTTGTACCTGTACTACAGCCCAGAAACAATGTGCATTTTGTTTTTCGTTTTTGGTTTTTTTTTTACCTAAAACACACTGACACTAACTGATACTGATACCAAGTAAAAAAAAATAAATAAATACAATTTAAAAAAAAAAAAAAATCCTGACCTTGACCCAAACACTAACCCTGGCACTGAACTAGATCAAACCTTGATCTAGATATTTTTTTTTTATTTTTTATTTTTTTTTTTAAATATTTATTTATCTTTTTTTTTTTTTTTTTTTAACAAACAAGTTTTTTTTTCTCTATGCAAGGAGAGATATACAATGTATCTCTCTTTTCCATTCAGAAAGAAAAAGAATACATAGGGGGTGGGCTTCACAGTGACTGTTAACTGTGATAGCCAATTAGAGGCTATCACAGCGATCATGTGAGCCAGAATCGGGAGTCCAGGGTCCCGATCATTAGAACGGGACCCGGGGCTCTCAGTGACACCCCGGTCTTTGTGCTGGGAGCGCGCTGTCCGGAGCGCTCCCAGCACACAAAGACAGATACACAAATATGCAGCCCCCACGGAAAAAAGCCCAGTTCTGTGAGGCCCCATATTTGTGTGACGTCGGTGTCAAGGGGTTAAGTCATTTATTAAGGGGCCACGTGTTACAAAATCCCACTGGGGGTCGGACCTACAATCTGCCAAGCCATCCTATACTGATCGGCACTAGTAATAACACAAATTGTACCTGTGGATAATAAATTGAGTTTATTGTGCAAAATGAAAAAAAAAATTAATTTTGTTTTTTTTCGATTCATTATTTGACTAGTTTTGCTTCGTTCGATTAGTTAAATTCGTTTTTCGGAATTCGTTTTGTTTATTTACATTCGACTGAATTCGAAATTTCAAATGAAAATAATTCTAATGGATTAAAAAACAATTCTAATGAATTAAATAATAATTCTAACAGATCTGATAATTCTAACGTTAAAATCCATAATCTGCAATCCGTGTTTTTGATGGTATATTGGCTCTATGAAGAATTGCGTGATCATATTAGAAATTTTCACAGTGCCTTTGTTGATCACTACTCACATCACCATAGCGCAGCTCAGAATTTTTTATAAAGTATTCTAGTCTTTTCTAATCTATTCTATTCTTTTATATTCTATTCTAATGTATTCTGTTCGAATTCAAATTCATTATATTCAAAAATTCGAATTTCAGAAGGCAGTTATATTCTTTTTATTTTATTCTAGTCTATTGTTTTTCTATACTATTCTATTCTTTGATTCTCTATTCTAATCTTTTCTATTCTATTATAATCTTTTCTATTCTATTCTAATTGATTCTATTCTGTTCCCAGGGGCGGACTGACAACTCATAAGGCCCCCGGGCAATAGGGGATCATGGGGCCCGTGTCCTTGCCCAAGCTCAAAAAAGCCTACGAAAAAGGTACCAGGGGCATCTCATGGGGCCCCCTACTGACCCCAGGCCCTCAGGCAGTGCCCGAGTCTCCAAATGGTCAGTCCGCCCCTGTCTGTTCCTTTATTTTTTGTTCTATATTGCTCTATTTTACTCTATTCTTTTCTATTCTATTCTTTGATTTTCTATTCTAATATTTTGTATTCTTTTCTATTCTGTTCTTTGATTTTCCATTCTAATCTTTTCTATTCTATTCTAATGGATTGTATTCTTTTCTATTCCTTTCTTTTCTGTTCTATTTTGTTCTGTTTTACTCTATTTTCTACTGTATTCTGTTCTATCCTTTTATTTTCTATTCTGTTCTTTTTTCCTCTATTCATTTCTATTCCATTCTTTTATTTTCTATTCTTTTCTATTTCTTTATTTCCTGTTCTATTTTATTCTACTCTTGTTTTCAAATTTGAATTGGTTTTCAAATATGTTTTCGAATTCAAATTTGTTTTTCGAAGGTGTTATCTAATTCTAATTCAACCGAATATTGTTTCGTTATTGCAGATTAATTTAAATTTGTTACTATTGTAATTCGGAATTCAGATACATCCGAATCTCCAAATAACGGAAAATTCATCTGAATTTTGATTCACAACGAAACATGATGCACATGTCTAATTATGAGCTTCCAGGGGACCCAGCTTTGCCAGCTGTGGGCAATACCATATGTTTTGGGTATCTGTTCTTTCCTGGCTATTGAGAGACAATGTCAGCTAGTTAATTGATTGTAGTTGGAAGAACTTCCCCCGTCCCATATAAATGACAACAAAGGTGCATTTAGAAATGTTTAGCATTGCATTCTAAAAACAGATACTTAGAGATAATTACAGTTTTTTTTATTCTTTGCTTACCTCACTTTTCTTCCTCATTCTTCTCACAGTGACCATTTGCACTAAGGGCAGATGAATCCATCTCCTTTTACTTTCTGGAACTCTGGATCTGTCTCCTGGAACATGTGACCAGAACTCCCCAGGATGCACCTGTGAGGTCATCGATACGTCACCAGTGCCTCACTCAACCAGGAAGTGAGAACTTTGTAATTGTAAGTGTAGCACACCTCTGACCCCTAGAGGCACAGTGGTCAGGGCTGTGGATGGGGGGGTACCACCAGTCCTCCTGTACAGGGCCCAGACAGCTGGGTGAATCAGATGTGGTCAAGGAGGGTTTTTCCAGCATGGGGGGCACCCATCACCCTCCCTGTGCACCATATAGTCCCCTGTGTGCCCCCACCCTCACAGTACTGCCAGCTTCCCTCCTTTCCACCTCACCAGCAACTGCAAGCAAACAATAGGGTCCTTCCTGATTGAGAGTGGGGGAAGAGTCCGCTAAATATGTCACATTTACCAGTCCCTTTCTTTCCTAAATGAATACAATGGGTGATCAGTACCAATCACTCACTGTGTTCATTCATAACGGAAGCATAACAAAATGTATTTTTTGGGGGGTGGGACGCAGTCAGGCTGGCTGTATAGGGCCCTGTAGTTTCTAACAGCAGCCCTGATGGTGGTATCTCCAAAGACAGAGTGGGCTGACATTCCATTTCAAGGGTAAATCACTTAGGTAATAGTGGGACAAGAGGACAGATGGGTGCCAGGCACTTTTAGATGACATAAAAAAGGGATTTGTGGGAATATAATGTTCATGTATTTTGTGCAACACCTACATCGGTATTCAGTAGAGATATATTCTTCAACCAGTAGATGGCAGTGTTTATAGGTTTGTAGCAGCATCTATGGTATATTCTATGTCGTTTCCTGTTTCTTTGTTGCACTACAGCAGAAAAGGAAATGTGGACTGTCTGTTCTGTACGGCTATATACCGAATTTTTAATAATATTTTATTATTCACAGTCCATGGGAGAGAGGGTTAGAGTGCATATGCTGAGGATTAAAGCGGACCTCCAGCACGTCACTTGTCACAGCACAGGAGAAGTGCCTGTAAAATGGTTGTAAAGGCTTGAGGTTTTTTCCTACCTTCCCGTGTGAACCATATATAACAAGCGTCCAGCTGGGAAGCCCTCTCCGGATCTTCCGGATTTTCTGTCTGGGGCTGCAGGCAGTTCAAGTTCTCTCTTTTAAATCAAAGGCACCGGCTTCAGTTCTGTTCCTTTTCCTGTAGTACAGGTAGGGCCTCTTGTTCAGGATGTTGTTCAGATGGTGCTGACTGTGTCACTTCACAAGGCTTCGGACACATAGATGTACACTGCAAGGGTTAAATGCTCTTTCAGGCCTAGTGTACCAATAAATAGGACTTTTCCTAGTCTGCAGGCTTCCTCCATGCTATAAGACCAGCCGAAGCAGCCTCTTCTTCAAGTCTGGACACTTTCACCCCCTTCCCCCCCAGGCCAATTTTCAGCTTTCATTGCTATCACACTTTGAATGACAATTGTGCGGTCATGCGACACTGTACCCATATGAATTTTTTAGCATTTTTTTGAGACAGATAAAACTTTTTATTTTGGTGGTATTTATTCACCACTGGGATTTTTGTTTTTTTGCTATATAAATGAAAAAGTCCAAAAAGTTTGAAATAAAGTGTTTTTCTTATAAAATTTTGCAAAGAAATAATCTTTCTTTATAAACCTTGGCCAAAATGTATTGTTATCTTTTTAGTAAAAAAATTTTTTACATTTTTATTTTTTTTTATATTAATATTTATGTTTTTTGGGGGTTTTATTACATACTGTCACCCTAGCAGTACAGTGCCACCATAGTGACACTGTATTACTTGTGGGGGTGGTGAAGATTTTTTTTTTTTCACACTGATTGTTTTTACACCCATAAAGGCTGTAAAAGCAATAATTTCTCCTTCTCTCTGGCTGTATTCCTGCAGCTATTGAGAAATACTGTGTGAGCTGTGATTGGTCACAGCTTGTCACATGGTACAAGGCTGTTGTGAATAGCCTTGTACCATGTGACCTCTGTGATCATTCACAGATTTCACACATAGTAAGCAATGTCAGAAGTGACATCTTGCTTACTACTCTTCATGTGATCACTGATTGGCCAATCAGTGATCACGTGATCGGGATCTCACACAGAGGACACAGTGAGCACTGGATTGTGGTGCTGCTCCCAGGGAGCGCACACAAACAGGGAGCAGGGAGGACGTTTATAAATGGCCACTCGCTCCTGCACTGCTCCCGTCTGGCTGTTTATATACATGGGATGGACGGGAAGTGGTTAAGGTGCTCTAGTAGGTAGGTACTCTGACATCATCAAGTACAATGCGGGGCCAATAGCCCTGCATTGTATGTGAGAAAGCTGGGACTGTCTGCAAGCTAAAGCACCAGGAAGAAGAGTTGATTGTTGTCTGCTGGGAGGTAGGTAAAAGTCATTTTTAGCGGCACTCTACACATACACAAGCATGTCACCCTTACAATGCAGGGGGAGCCCCATGACCAAGGCTTGTTTGTGGTTTTCCCAGAACTTTAGAGCTGTATCTGCAGTAGTGTTAAGTACGTTGGCTGGAGCTAGACCTGTAAGTGTTGGAAAGCTGCTGCAGATATGACTCTCACCAGTCTGGTGCAGGACACTTTGCTCAATCCTACCTGTTTTATTAGAAACTACAGGAACACAGAGGCAGGAAATGACATCATAACCATGTAGTTCCACTGGAGAAAACATTACATTATCCAAGCATTAGATATAGCACACAGCACCATCTAGTGGCAGAACTAATAATCACAGTATAATATATGAGATTGGTTGTTCTATCTATGGGGGTGACTTACTAAAGGCAAACAGACTGTGCACTTTGCAAAGTGCAAGTGCTCCAGAGCTTAGTAAATTAGGTAAAGCTTGACTTTGAAAAGAATACCCAATCACATGCAATAAAAATAAAAACAACGGCATTTTTGCGTGCACATGATAGGCTTATGAAAGTCAGCAGCGTTTTTGATCTTTTACTAAGGGCAGGAGCAACTGCTCTTGCAGAGTGCAAAGTGCACAGTCCATTTGCCTTTAGTAAATCAACTCCTATGTCTGTATAATGAGCATGCTAATAGCAATATCCTTCCATAAAGTATCACTGCACTGCCCGGCCAAGCTGTCATGCATTGATGAGCATAAGCAATGACAAAACACACTGCCTATATATGTACAGTTAGTATTCCCTTCAAATTGGATTTTAATAAGAATTGATCACTTACTAATATGCTCCTGTAGGAATCCAGATATTTCATGCTTGCAGTCGCTGGAAAACAATATGTGAAACCCTAAAGTGTTACTAAACCCAAAATCAGTCTGTATATGCAGTAAAGCATGCTGTGGAATCTAAGGGGTTAATCCTATGCATTGTGTAAAAAGGCTGTTTGATCCTGTCTTCTCTGCCCCTCCTCTTGTTGAAATGACCACCTGATACAGACTGAATCGTAGTCACATGCACATGCTCAGTTTGGTGTGTATTGCTAGAGAGGGGTTTTTTTTTTATCTTGGGAGAGTGCATGTGATCATCACAGGGCCAATCAGCACTGTCCAGACAGAGGGTCAGGGGTTTCACATCCTCCTAGAGCAGAAAAAAAAACTCAAGACAAGATTTAACCAGTGCTGGATTGAGGTCACAAGACTGCTGTAATTGCTGATAAGAAAAGGTATTTAGCAGTTTATGTTTACTAAAATAAGAGCAGATATAGTGAATGCAGGGTCCGGGTAGACCAGATATAGTGAATGCAGGGTCCGGGGAGACCAGATATAGTGAATGCAGGGTCCGGGGAGACCAGATATAGTGAATGCAGGGTCCTGGGAGAGCGGGTATAGTGAATGCAGGGTCCTGGGAGACCAGATATAGTGAATGCAGGGTCCGTGGAGACCGGATATAGTGAATGCAGGGTCCTGGGAGACCGGATATAGTGAATGCAGGGTCCAAGGAGACCAGATATAGTGAATGCAGGGTCCGGGGAGACCAGATATAATGAATGCAGGGTCCGGGGAGACAGGATATAGTGAATGCAGTGTCCGGGGAGAGTGGATATAGTGAATGCAGGATCCGAGGAGACCAGATATAGTGAATGCAGGGTCCGGGGAGACCAGATATAGTGAATGCAGGGTCCGGGGAGACCGGATATAGTGAATGCAGGGTCCGGGGAGACCGGATATAGTGAATGCAGGGTCCAAGGAGACCAGATATAGTGAATGCAGAGTCCGGGGAGACCAGATATAGTGAATATGGGGTCCGGGGAGACCAGATATAATGAATGCGGGATCCGGGGAGACAGGATATAGTGAATGCAGTGTCCGGGGAGAGTGGATATAGTGAATGCAGGGTCTGGGGAGACTGGATATAGTGAATGCAGGGTCCGGGGAGACCAGATATAGTGAATGCAGGGTCCTGGGAGACCGGATATAGTGAATCCAGGGTCCTGGGAGACCAGATATAGTGAATGCAGGGTCTTGGGAGACCAGATATAATGAATGCAGGGTCCGGGGAGACCAGATATAGTGAATGCAGGGTCCTGGGAGACCAGATATAGTGAATGCAGGGTCCGGGGAGACCAGATATAGTGAATGCAGGGTCCTGGGAGACCAGATATAGTGAATGCAGGGGCCTGGGAGACCAGATATAGTGAATGCAGGGTCCTGGGCTTAGTAACACTATAAGCTTTGGCAATAGGACCTGGAAGCTGATTGGTTTCTATGAGTTACACCATATTTTGCACCATGTAGTATTAATAAACAACCCCCATGTCACCTCCATAGATCCAGTGAAGGATCGAGGGTAG
This sequence comes from Staurois parvus, assembly GCF_062004578.1. Taxonomy (NCBI): domain Eukaryota; kingdom Metazoa; phylum Chordata; class Amphibia; order Anura; family Ranidae; genus Staurois; species Staurois parvus. The sequence continues at coordinate 781,997 of NW_028318103.1, forward strand.
TCACCGTTGTGCTACTGTCTGGATCACCAGGTGAAAATAAAGAAAATGAATGCCTAGAAAAGGAAAACCAAAGCAGCCATCACATCTAAGGATCAGTAGGCTGCAATTTATATCATTTTTGCTTTTGGCTTCAGAAATGCTTTAATATCACAACGACACGAATAATAATATCCCAGCAGAACCAGTGACAGCGATGTTATAATGATATTGGCCACTAGAGGACACCCCACACACACCCTGTATTACAGCGCACTCTATATTAAGACTCAGGCGGCACCTATGCAGATAACAGCTATTTATAAAAGTGTAATTAAGTAACATCTTGGATTTCTATCCTCATTTCCATGTAATTACAGAGAAAGGACATCACTGAAACAGTCTGATGTGTCTTGAAAGCAAAGTAACACTTACTACACACTGTAATTCCAATGAACACCTGCCTAATAATGAGTAAACAGCACATTGTTATTTCACAAGAAAATCCGCGGCATTTGTCTGCTGCCGGGAAGGATGGAAGCGTCGTGTATTGCGGCCTATCGCAGATCTGCTTTTATTCTCTCATGTACACTAATCTCCAATTCACACCTAGGAAAGTGTCTCCGTGGGTTGATGCATGTTACACTCAGCCTGGTTCACACTGATGCAGTGCGGAATTGGCAGCGATTTCTGTACGAACTCCACACCGCATCACAATCGCACCCCGTTCATGCGAACCGCTGTGGGTGTGTATGTTAACAACACCCCGAAATCAGTTCGCAAAACGTGGTGCGATGTGCAGAATCGGATCACATAGGTGTGAATACCCATGCGATCCAATTCTAGTGCGGACCAAAAAAAGGGTCCTGCACCTTTTTGGTGGAGATGCGGTGTGCAGCACAGTGGCTAAATGGTTAGCACTTCCACCTGGCAGGACTAGGGTCATTGGTTCAAATCCCAACCACAGAATCACCTGCCTGGACTTTGCATGTTCTCCCTGTACCTGCATGGGTTTCCTCCCACACTCTAAAGACATGCTGGAAGGTTAATTGGCTCCTGTGTAAATTGTCCCTAGTATGTGTATGTATGAATGTTTGTTAGGGACCTTAGATTGTACACCCCTTGAGGGTTAGGGACTGATGTGAAAGTACAATATATATGTAAAGCGCTGCATAAATTGACAGAACTATATAAGTACCTGAAATAAAAAAATAATTTGAGCCATACAAAAAATCCTGCCAGAAATGTATTGAGCCGATACCTCTCTGCTTAGACTGCCCTCTTATTAGTTACATTGATCTCAGTTGTGTCTGAGGACTACAGAACCCCACCTCTCTATGTTATAATTAAGAGGACGTTTCTGTAGTCCTGATACAGTACAATAAGTGAATGTCGTCATTCTAGGACAAGAAGTGTATAACCGGCGGGTTCCCTGGGTGAACAAAAAAAAAAGCTGAAAAGAGAAAACTAATGCAGTCCTCATACCTAAGGAATTATACTCTACAGTGTATGACATTTTTGTTTTTGGGTTTACATATCTGCCCTCCGGAGGGTAACCCTTCCTGACCAGGCCATTTTTTGCGATCTGGCGCTGTGTTACTTTAACTGACGATTACGCAGTCATGCAACGCTGCACCCAAATGAAATTTCTGTTCTTTTTCTCCCACAAATGGAGCTTTCTTTCCGTGGTATTTGATTGCCTCTGCCTTTTTTTATTTTTTGCGCTATAAACAAAAAAAATGACAATTTTGAGAAAAAAAAACTATATTTTTTACTTTATTCTATTAAACATATCCAGTAAAAAAAATGTAAAAATCAAATTTCATCATAAATTTACGCCAAAATGTATTCTGCTCCATGTCTTTGCTAAAAGTTATCCCAATACGTGTAAATTAATTGGTTTACGTGAAAGTTATAAGGCTTGCAAATGGCAATATATAGACTGGGATTTTAAATTTTTTTTTTTACTAGTAATCAGCGACTTATAGCAGGACTGCAACGCGCATTCTGACACTGGAGGGAGAACTGGCTTGGAGTCACTGACATCTCCAGTGACACCAATACAGTGATCAGTGCTAATAAAAAGCACTGACACTGTACTAATGGCACTGGGCAGGAAGGGGTTAAGTTGTGGGGCGATCAAAGGGTTAAAGCAGAGATCCACCTGAAAAAAAAAAAGTCACCAGCTACAAAAACCATAGCTGCTGACTTTTAAAATACAGACACTTACCTGTCCCTCGGTCCAGCGATGTCCTCACTATAGCTGGTTTCACCGGCCATCTTCTCTCCCTGGCGCCGGCATCTTCAGTGTGGTCACCCGGGTGTGACAGCTTGCGGCTTCTCAGCTGGGTGCCCACTGTGTATACATGAGAAGCGCTGCACATTGTGAATGGCCCCGTAGTCTTCTGGGACCTGTCACGTGTCCTAGCCCGTATGGAAGAAAAATATATTTGAATTATATTTTAAAAATATTCTTCCCAAATATATTGCCATATATTTGAAATGCTACAATTCTGGCCATATTCAAAATATATATATATATATATATATATATATATATATATACTGCATGCTGAAATGCATTTTTATTACAAAATATATGAAAAATATTTTTAAAAATACATTTCAAATATACTGTATGTCTTTAAAAATACAAATCTGCATTCTTGGAATGCATTTACAAATATAGGTAAAAATATGTTAAAATGACTCTTTTATATGTTAAATAAAAATTGAAGAATATATTTAAAATAAATATATTTTTAAAAATATATATTTTTAAAATATATTCTTCTGATTATATATATATATATATATATATATATATATATATATATATATATAGAATATGGCCAAAATTGTAGCATTTCAAATATTTGGTAATATATTTGGGAAGAATATTTAAAAAATATATTTCAAATATATTTTTCTTCCATGTGAATGACTACACAGAGGGTGAGGACAACTTCCACTGAGGTGATCGCAGCAGAAGTGGAAGCGGGTACCTGCCATATTCGGGGACCCCCTCCCCCCGCTCCTTAAAGGTGCCCATCCTTAATGGGGAGCGGGGGACAAAGGCTTAAAGCGAAACTTCCCCTCTTGGGTGGAGCTCCGTTTTAACTGTGTGCTGTTTTACTATGAGGCTGTGTGTGTGTTTCACTGTAAGCAGCCTGATTGTTATGCAGAGCCATACAAAGCAGTGTGCAGGACAGGGGAGAGATCTCTGTTGTTTATACACAGGTCTCTCCCCCGTCAGAGATACTCGACGATCACCGGGTGCCAGTGAGTAATCACCAGCCGGGCCCCGGTGACTGACAGCCGAGGCTGTGAATGGAAGTGCGAGTAGGGCGCGCGCGCACCCTACCCGGAACTGTTAAATCACATATATAGGTGATTTTGCGCACCATGTCGCCCTGTTGCAGTTTTTCTGCTATAGGGCGGCGCAGAACTGGTTAACAGCCTTGCTGCCCACAATCCCTCCTCAGTGTCAAAGACCATAGCTAACAGAGGCTGAACATGGCAAACATTTGCTCTAGATAAGAGATCAGAACAATTTACAGATAAGGCTGACATCATGTAATCCTGGAAATTCTGTGACACCTGTCAAACAAGGTATACTGTGTATTTTTACAGTAAAACTTATTTACAGGAAAGATCAACCATTGCTCCAGATCAGAACTGATCAGCCAGTATGGAGTCCAGAACAGCAACAGGAGCCAAGGCAGGATGGACCTGGAGCATCCAGTTTAACATGAACTTGAATCTTGCCCAAGTAGGACAATGTAACAGGATTGCTGTGATACATTATGGGCAGCACAGTGGCTAAATGGTTAGCACTTCCACCTGGCAGTACTCGGGTTGTTGGTTCGAATCTCAACCTCAGCCCCACCTGCTTGGAGTTTGCATGTTCTGCATGTGTGGGTTTCCTCCGGGTACTAAGGTTTCCTCCCACACGCCAAAGACATGCTAGTAGGTTAATTGGCTCCTGTCTAAATTGGCCCTAGTATGTGCATGAAAGTGAGTTAGGGACCCTAGATAATACACTCGAGGATTAGGGACTGATGTGAATGTACAATATACAGTCAGGTCCATAAATATTGGGACATCGACACAATTCTAACATTTTTGGCTCTATACACCATCACAATGGATTTGAAATTAAACAAACAAGATGTGCTTTAACTGCAGACTGTCAGCTTTAATTTGAGGGTATTTACATCCAAATCAGGTGAACGGTGTAGGAATTACAACAGTTTGCATATGTGCCTCCCACTTGTTAAGGGACCAAAAGTAATGGGGCAATTGGCTTCTCAGCTGTTCTATGGCCAGGTGTGTGTTATTTCCTCATTATCCCAATTACAATGAGCAGATAAAAGGTCCAGAGTTCATTTCAAGTGTGCTATTTGCATTTGGAATCTGTTGCTGTCAACTCTCAAGATGAGATCCAAAGAGCTGTCACTATCAGTGAAGCAAGCCATCATTAGGCTGAAAAAACAAAACAAACCCATCAGAGAGATAGCAAAAACATTAGGCGTGGCCAAAACAACTGTTTGGAATATTCTTAAAAAGAAGGAACGCACCGGTGAGCTCAGCAACACCAAAAGACCCGGAAGACCACGGAAAACAACTGTGGTGGATGACCAAAGAATTCTTTCCCTGGTGAAGAAAACACCTTCACAACAGTTGGCCAGATCAAGAACACTCTCCAGGAGGTAGGTGTATGTGTGTCAAAGTCAACAATCAAGAGAAGACTTCACCAGAGTGAATACAGAGGGTTCACTACAAGATGGAAACCATTGGTGAGCCTCAAAAACAGGAAGGCCAGATTAGAGTTTGCCAAATGACATCTAAAAAAGCCTTCACAGTTCTGGAACAACATCCTATGGACAGATGAGACCAAGATCAACTTGTACCAGAGTGATGGGAAGAGAAGAGAATGGAGAAGGAAAGGAACTGCTCATGATCCTAGGCATACCACCTCATCAGTGAAGCATGGTGGTGGTAGTGTCATGGCGTGGGCATGTATGGCTGCCAATGGAACTGGTTCTCTTGTATTTATTGATGATGTGACTGCTGACAAAAGCAGCAGGATGAATTCTGAAGTGTTTCGGGAATATTATCTGCTCATATTCAGCCAAATGCTTCACAACTCATTGGACGCCGCTTCACAGTGCAGATGGACAATGACCCAAAGCAGACTGCAAAAGCAATCAAAAGAGTTTTTTAAGGGAAAGATGTGGAATGTTATGCAATGGCCAAGTCAATCACCTGATCTGAATCTGATTGAGCATGCATTTCACTTGCTGAAGACAAAACTGAAGGGAAAATGCCCCAAGAACAAGCAGGAACTGAAGACAGTTGCAGTAGAGGCCTGGCAGAGCATCACCAGGGATGAAACCCAGCGCCTGCTGATGTCTATGCATTCCAGACTTCAGGCTGTAATTGACTGCAAATCATTTGCAACCAAGTATTAAAAAGTGAAAGTTTGATTTATGATTTTTATTCTGTCCCATTACTTTTGGTCCCTTAACAAGTGGGAGGCACATATGCAAACTGTTGTAATTCCTACACCGTTCACCTGATTTGGATGTAAATACCCTCAAATTAAAGCTGACAGTCTGCAGTTAAAGAACATCTTGTTTGTTTCATTTCAAATCCATTGTGGTGGTGTATAGAGCCAAAATGTTAGAATTGTGTCCATGTCCCAATATTTATGGACCTGACTGTATATGTAAAGCACTGCATGAATTGACAGCACTATATAAGTACCTATAAATACAGGAGGCAACTTTTGTCACCTTCCTAGCACCCTTACACCTCTCTGATTGGCTGCTGGAAAGCCACAAGATTCCTGTGCAAGGTTTAACTAAAAAAATTAATCATGCCTGGTGACATGTTCTTATATCCGGAAACGCCAAATATTTTTGGAGAACCATATCATAGGCTAGAAATTATATTCGGCTTATAGCACGCGCTTTGTAGCCAGTCTTGGGGATAAAGTAGAAATCTGGTGTAATGATATATTACAATACAACATTTATTTTGGTCATCATCCTCCTAAGGCCATACAGTACAGTACAGGGGTTTGCTTCCTCATGTCAGAGCTTCCAGCAAGGAGAACGGTGAGCAGCACAGTATTGATATCATAAAATATGGCTGCTGTTTCCTGGGCCCATCGTAGGGTTGCCACCTCATCCCTTTATCCTAGGTTCACACCTATGCGTTTTCTGCAGCATTTTTCAGAAATGCAGTGCAGTCCATTTAACATGATTTCCTATGGGACATGTTCACACCTGTGCGTTTTCACCCTGTGCGCTTTTTGGAAAGGGTCAGGGACTTTAATTTGATTGCAAAAAGTTGCGTTTTTGTTTCTATAGACTTCAATGGAAGCGCAGCAGAAAAGCATGTATTGCATTATTGATGCATTTGTGATGTATCTTTCTTTTTTAAATCTGCCTAGCAGCAAGAAAAATTTAAAAAATGAAAAAAAAAATGCAGAATGTAGCAAAATCCCAGTATAAATGCAAGTGCAAAAACGCAACGCAAAACAAAATGCAGAAACAGCTCAAACGCAACCTGCATAGATGTGAACCTAGACTTAAACCCAAACACATACAGTATTAATTACACAGGTTCTGAGGCTAATTTAACTACTTGCCCTCCAGAGGATTTATCCTCCTTACTGACCAGGCAATTGTTTGCGATACGGCGCTGCGTTACTTTAACTGACAATTGTGCGGTCATGCAATGCTGCACCCAAATGAAAGTTATGTCCTTTTTTTCCCACAAATGGAGCTTTCTTTTGGGTGGTATTTGATCGCCTGTGCATTTTTACATTTTTGCACTATAAACAAAAAAAGACCAACAATTTAAAAAAAATATATATATTTTTGACTTTTTGCTATAAAACATATCCAATAATAAAAATCTAAAAATCAAATTCCGTCATAAATTAAAGCCAAAATGTATTCTGCTACATGTATTTGCTAAAAAAAATCTAAATCCCAATACGTGTAAAATTAATTGGTTTACGTGAAAGGTATAGCATCTGCAAATGGCGGTATAGATACTAGAATTTCTTTTTATACTAGTAATGGCGGTGATCAACGACTTATAATGGAACTGCGGCGGGCATTCTGACACTAACTGAGACTAACTGCCACTGACATCCCCAGTGACACCAGTACAGTGATCAGTACTAAAAAAAGCACTGACACTGTACTAATGACACTGGGCAGGAAGGGGTTAACATCTGGGGCGATCAAAGGGTTAACTGTGTACTGTTTTTAGAACCAGGTATTCTTCACAATGAATCTGAATGTATTCAATATTTCGATTTGAATACTTCAAATCTATTGGAAAAATTTGAATCTGGTTGAAAACAAATAAACAAAACAAAATGAACGGAATTTCGTCCGGACTGCAACAAAAGGAAATTAGTAACGTAAATTAAATTGATCGGAAACTAAACAAATGTTTTGTTCGGCACATGTCTAGCAGGAACTCCCTCCTTCTGAGTTATTCTTGTCTCCGCCCCCTACCCACCTCCGAACACCATCCCTTGGTTCTGCTCCTTAACCTCCTCCCAGTACTGCTCCTTTCAGAGAATACAGAGCCAAGTAATATTTTGTGGTGCTACGTAATTTGTATGGAATTTGTAATGATAACAAGAAAAGCAGTAAAATATATCCCTCGCAGCCAACAGCAATAGACCCCCCCCCAGCAACAAAGGACCCCCACAACAAAATACCACCCCAGAAACAATAGACTCCCAGCAGCAACAACAAATCTCCCAGCAGTCAGCATCAATAGATTCTCCAGCAGCCAGCAACTATAGACCCCCAACTACAGACATCCCTCAACAGTAGATCCCTTCCAGCAACAATATATTCCCCAGCAGCAACAATAGACTTTCCCAGGAACAATAGACCACCATGCAAAAATAGATCCCCCAACAGTTACATAGCTACATAGTTAGTCTGGCTGAAAAAAGACAAAAGTCCATCCAGTTCAACCATTAAAAAAAAAATGTTATAACTCTATGCCCACAGTTGATCCAGAGGAAGGCAAAAAACCCCCAGCAAAGCATGATCCAATTTGCTCCTGCAGGGAAACATTCCTTCTTGATCCCCCAAGAGGCAATCGGATGTTCCCTGGATCAACATTACCTATAAATGTTATATCCAGTTATATTCTGTGTATCTAAGAAAGAATCCAGGACTTTTTTGAAATATTCCACTGTGCTGGCCAGAACCAACTCTTGAGGGAGTCTATTCCACATTTTCACAGCTCTTACTGTGAAGAAACCTTTCCGTGTTTAGAGATTAAATTTCTTTTCACCAAAATGTAAAGAGTGCCCCCTTGTCCTCTGTGATGACCTCAGGGTGAATAGCTCTACACCGAGTTCACTATATGAACCACTGATGTATTATACATGGAGATCATATCCCCCCTTATGTATTATACATGGTGATCATACCCCCCCTTATGTATTATACATGGAGATCATATCCCCCCTTATGTATTATACATGTTGATCATATCCCCCCTTATGTATTATACATGAAGATCATATCCCCCCTTATGTATTATACATGGTGATCATATCCCCCCTTATGTATTATACATGGAGATCATATCCCCCTTATGTATTATACATGGAGATCATATCCCCCCTTATGTATTATACATGGAGATCATATCCCCCCTTATGTATTATACATGGAGATCATATCCCCCTTATGTATTATACATGGAGCTCATATCCTCCCTTATGTATTATACATGGAGCTCATATCCCCCCTTATGTATTATACATGGAGATCATATCCCCCCCTTATGTATTATACATGGAGATCATATCCCCCTTATGTATTATACATGGTGATCATATCCCCCCTTATGTATTATACATGGAGATCATATCCCCCCTTATGTATTATACATGGAGATCATATCCCCCCTTATGTATTATACATGGAGATCATATCTCCCTCTTATGTATTCTACATGGAGATCATATCCCCCCTTATGTATTATACATGGAGATCATATCTCCCTCTTATGTATTCTACATGGAGATCATATCCCCCCTTATGTATCATACATGGTGATCATATCCCCCCTTATGTATTATACATGGAGATCATATCCCCCCTTATGTATTATACATGGTGATCATATCCCCCTTATGTATTATACACGGAGATCATATCCCCCCTTATGTATTTATACATGGAGATCATATCCCCCTTATGTATTATACATGGAGATCATATCCCCCTTATGTATTATACATGGAGATCATTCCCCCTTATATATTATACATGGAGATCATATCCCCCTTATGTATTATACATGGAGATCATATCCCCCCTTATGTATTATACATGGAGATCATATCACCCTTATGTATTATACATGGAGATCATTCCCCCCTTATATATTATACATGTTAATCATATCCCCCCTTATGTATTATACATGGAGATCATATCCCCCCTTATGTATTATGCATGGAGATCATATCCCCCCTGTGTATTATACATGGAGATCATATCCCCCCCTTATGTATTATACATGGAGATCATATCCCCCCTTATGTATTATACATGGAGATCATATCCCCCCTTATGTATTATACATGGAGATCATATCCCCCTTATGTATTATACATGTTGATCATATCCCCCCTTATGTATTATACATGGTGATCATATCCCCCCTTATGTATTATACATGGAGATCATATCCCCCCTTATGTATTATACATGGAGATCATATCCCCCCTTATGTATTATACATGGAGATCATATCCCCCCTTATGTATTATACATGGTGATCATATCCCCCTTATGTATTATACATGGAGATCATATCCCCTTTATGTATTATACATGGAGATCATATCCCCTTTATGTATTATACATGGAGATCATATCCCCTTTATGTATTATACATGGAGATCATATCCCCCTTATGTATTATACATGGAGATCATATCCCCTTTATGTATTATACATGGAGATCATATCCCCCCTTATGTATTATACATGGAGATCATATCCCCCCTTATGTATTATACATGGAGATCATATCCCCTTTATGTATTATACATGGTGATCATATCCCCCCTTATGTATTATACATGGAGATCATATCCCCCCTTATGTATTATACATGGAGATCATATCCCCCCTTATGTATTATACATGGAGATCATATCCCCCCTTATGTATTATACATGGTGATCATATCCCCCCTTATGTATTATACATGGTGATCATATCCCCCCTTATGTATTATACATGGAGATCATATCCCCCCTTATGTATTATACATGGAGATCATATCCCCCCTTATGTATTATACATGGAGATCATATCCCCCCTTATGTATTATACATGGAGATCATATCCCCCCTTGTGTATTATACATGGAGATCATATCCCCTCTTATGTATTTATACATGTTGATCATATCCCCCCTTATGTATTATACATGGTGATCATATCCCCCCTTATGTATTATACATGGAGATCATATCCCTCCTTAATCTCCTCTTCTCAAGAGATAATAAATTTAGTTCCTCTAATCTTTCCTCATAGCTGAGCTCCTCCATGCCTCTTATCAGTTTGATTGCCCTTCTCTGTACTTTCTCCACTTCCTCAATGTTCTTTTTGTAAATTGGTGCCCAAAACGGCACTGCATATTCCAGATGAGGTCTTACTAATGATGTGTACCAGGGAAATGATATCACTCTCTCTGGAGTCTATACCTCTCCTAATACAAGAGAGGATTTTGCTCACTTTAGAAACTGCAGCTTGGCATTGCATGCCATTATTAAGCTTGTGATCTACCAGAACCCCCAGATCCTTCTCCACCATTGATTCCCCCAGTTGTCCCCCCCCTAGTATGTATGATGCATGCATATTCTTCGCCCCCAAGTGCAGAACCTTACATTTATCAACATTAAACCTCATTTGCCACATAGTTGTGCAATTAAACAGAGCATTGAGGTCGGTTTGTAAGTTGAAGACATCCTGTAAGGACACATCCTGTATCAGTACCTTCATCTGGAAGCTACGCTACTTCTTAGTGAAACGCGTTGATGTCACACGTAACGTCACGTGACACCATTCAACCCGTTGGGAATCATAACTTTGACACCGACTTGGCAGAACTTCTGAGGGCTACGGGATGGATTTGAGAGACGCAGCCTGAGCGATGAACCATCGGTGAATCTCCCTCTTGCCAAAAGGTGGAAGTCGGTAGAGTTGCATGCCTTGAAGGACTATACATACAGTATGGGCCGCGAGAGTGGTAATGTATGAACTGCCCCTTTTTAAATAATAGGAGGAAATGTATGGAGAGATGGCTATTCTACTACCTTTGATATTATAGGTCCAGGTATCGGGATGGACTTTCAATGACTTATGTGTTAGTTCTAGATGTTTGCTCGCGCTCTGCTGCTGCTGCCCTGTATGGTCTGTGATATGTGCTGGTTGATGCACAGGATTTTCTACGTCTCCTCCCATAGTGCCCACTTGCATCAATACTAGCTGCATGATGTTTGTGGATGTGTTGCAATGTGTGTTCCGCTATTGCAATGTCTCTGCTGGGACCTTTTGGAAATGATGCTACATTAGGACATCAGTTCCCAGATGACTAAGCTGCCTGTTGTTGGAGGAACTTTTTTTTTTAAGGTTATAACTTTTTTTATGGTTGAATTGGATGGACTTTTGTCTTTTTTCAGCCAGACTATGTAACTATAAATAGATGGTATCTTGCTACTATTGGGACTGACGTGTTGATTTCTCCTGATCCACGTTACTTTGATGAGGCCACGTTACTAACATGAGGCATGTTTTCGTGGCAGTGGCCATATAGTTGGGGTTTCATATTAATACATGTGGCATTTGCTGCGGTATAATCCCATGCATGGCTTAACTTGGGCGTCCAAATGCTAATTGGAAATTGTTCATCTGTCTTGTCTTGTTTGTTTGTCCATAGAAAAAACTTTCCTACCGCCCTATAGTAGAACTACTGCTACAGGGTGTCAGGGCTGTGCAAAATCATGTGTATATACTGTATATATGTATGTGATTTGCATTTCTGGGTAGGGTGGCTAGGGATGTCCATCCCCGCCAGCACCCGGCGATCGTCGGGGAAAGCTGATAGGGGAGAGACCTGTGTGTAAACAACACAAGTGTCTCTCCTGCCAGCAAGGACATGCTGCTTTGTATTTCTCTGCACAGGGATTTGTATTTCTCTGCTAGGGATGTCCATCCCCGCCGGCCACCCGGCGATCGTCGGGGAAAGCTGATAGGGGAGAGACCTGTGTATAAACAACACAAGTGTCTCTCCTGCCAGCAAGGACATGCTGCTTTGTATTTCTCTGCACAGCACAGAAATACGAAGCAGCATGTCTCCCTAGTAAAACACACACAGCACACAGTTAACCCTTTGATTGCCACAGATGTTAACCCCTTCCTGCCCAGTGTCATTAGTACAGTGTCAGTGCTTTTTATTAGAACTGATCGCTTTATTAGTGTCAGTGGGGATGTCAGTGGCAGCCAGTCAGTTCCCACCCAGTGTCAGAATGCCAGCCGCAGTCCCGCTATAAGTTGCTGATCGCCGCCATTGCTAGTAAAAAAAATAATAATAAAAATCCCAGTATCTATACCTCCATTTGTAGATGCTATAACTTTCAAGTAAACCAATTAATTTACACGTATTGAGATTTTTTTTTTAGCAAAGACATGTAGCAGAATACATTTTGGCCTAAATTTATGATGAAATTTGATTTTTAAATTTTTGTTTACTGGACAGGTTTAATAGCAAAAAGACAAAAATATAGTTTTTTTTCTCAAAATTGTCGGGTTTTTTTGCTTATATTGCAAAAAATAAAAATCGCACAGGTGATCAAATACCACCAAAGGAAAACTCTATTTGTGGGGAAGAAAATTACATAAATATAATTTATGTACAGTGTTGCATGACCACGCAATTGTCAGTTAATGTAATGCAGCCCCGTAACACAAAAAATGGCCTGGTCAGGAAGGGGGGTAAACCTTCTGGAGGGGAAGTGGTTAAGTATTTTTGTAAGCACCAACTCTTAAGCCAATGAATGTTTGTTGGTCCACGCCGGTGGTTTTTAAGTATATTTAATTTTTGAGAAAATAAGCGTATTGATTAATAATAGTGTAAATAGGTTTTCTTTATTAACCAGTCCCCATGTTTTGTCATTAGGAGTAACCACAGTGCCCACCCCAATGGGCTCTTTGTTGTTCTAACTTTCTATGGGCCTGTGGCCCGGATGTAACGCTTGTCATTTGCACTATAAGATGGGTAGTGCATTTATGATGCTGAATTCAATATGCTGTCATGTCTGTTATAAGCAGTACCAGGGGCGGACTGACAACTCACGGGGCCCCCGGGCAATAGGGGATCATGGGGCCCCTGTGTCCTTGCCCAAACTCAAAAAAGCCTATGAAAAAGGTACCAGGGGCATCTCATGGGGCCCCCTACTGACCCTGGGCACCCTTGGGCAGTGCCCGAGTTTCCAAATGGTCAGTCCACCCCTGAGCACTTACCATTAGGATATATAGCTCTGTGCTCTGTGAGGCACGCTTCGTATTTTGTCTTCTGTATACCAATGTGCAAAATGTCGATAACATTTTTTCTTTCACAAAAAAAAAATTAAATACGTCTGTTGTTGCAGCACTTGGAAGCCACAGCTGCAGCATATCTTTGCTAATCAGAATGCATTACAGAAAAGGCGGCGAGCGCACAACCGCTGGCAATGGCATACACATGCATACAGACACATTTTTCAAAAATCTTTGTTTTGAAAATGGCATCTGTACCCATGTGTGAGTACACACCAGTGCCGCCCGTTAGGCATGCACAGGGGCGGACTGACCATTTGGAAACTCGGGCACTGCCCGAGGGCCCGGGGTCAGTAGGGGGCCCCATGAGGGGCCCCTGGTAGCTTTTTCATAGGCTTTTTTGAGTTTGGGCAAGGACACAGGGGCCCCATGATCCCCTATTGCCTGGGGGCCCCACGAGTTGTCAGTCTGCCCCTGGGCATGCACTGCATTTTCTACATTGCATTCCTTTGGGAAAAAATACACCGCGGCTGTGGCTCCCAGGCGCCACAACAACAGACACTTTTTACTCTGTGTGCCCATACACTTTACGGCTGTGTGTTAGAAGCTGAACACTGAAGAAGAATTATGTAGCATATTACAGCTTATCATTCCATAGATACCTTCAGCTGATTTATTCTAACTGCCCTTTACAGAGATCTGTGGAGGATTCTTAAAGTTTAATCAGAAAATGATGAAAGAAAACTGTCATTGTTTATTTTATTGTACACATAACATATGTAACAAATATCCCACATGACAGCTATTACTCTTTATGTTTCAACACAAAACCCCCGTTCTTCCCTTTTATTATCTTTTGTTATGCTGGTTGATTTTCTACGGGTGGTATGCCGTGCACCCTTCAGTGATGTGGGGTGGAAATCACAGAACACTGCCCGGGGATAAGGAGCATTTTTGTTGGCGATAAAATTACTGTGTATACATTGCCAAGTGTAAACTGACATAGTGGACTTTGTGTGTCAAATCAATGATTTGATTTTAGTAAATAATAAGAATTCATCAAACCGTCATTTCAAGTATGTGCGGTCAATGGAGGGTTAAAACGGCTTCTGGTTGATTATAACCCCAAAAGACTTGATTGGCAAACATTTTATAATGTTTGCCAATATATTTTTTTAAGTTGCTTTAGTTGAAAAGGAAAAGTAAGGAAGGTAATGGAAAACAATAAAGGATGAAAGAGAAGAACTAAATAAGGGAAAAAAAAGAAGCGAAGGAAGGAAAAGAATGGAATGAAGAAAAAAGAAAGAACGTGAAGAAATGGAAAAGGGAAGGAAGGAAGGAAGTGAAGGAATGGAAAAGGGAAGCAAGAAAATGAAGGAATAGAGAAGGGAAGGAAAGATATGAAGAAATTAAAAAAAGAAGAAAGGAAATGCAAAATGGAGAAGCAAAGCAGGGAAATGAAGGAATAGAGAAGGGAAGGAAGGAAGGAAATGAAGAAATGGAAAAGGGAAGCAAGGAAATGAAAAATGGAGAAGGGAAGCAAGAAAATGAAAAACGGAGAAGGGAAGCAAGGAAATGAAAAATGGAGAAGGGAAGCAAGGAAATGAAAAATGGAGAAGGGAAGCAAGGAAATGAAAAATGGATAAGGGAAGCAAGGAAATGAAAAATGGATAAGGGAAGCAAGGAAATGAAAAATGGAGAAGGGAAGCAAGGAAATAAAGGAATGGAGAAGGGAAGGAAGGAAATGAAGGAATGGAGAAGGGTAGGAAGGAAATGAAGAAATGGAAAAGGGAAGGAAAGTAGGAATTGAAGGAATGGAGAAGGGAAGGAAGGAAATTAAGGAATGGAGAAGAGAAAGAAGGAAAGAAATTAAAGAATGGGGAAGGGAAGGAAGGAAATGAAGGAATGGTGAAGAAAAGGAAGAAAGGAAATAATGAAGAAATGGAAAAGGGAAGGAAGGAAAGTAGGAATTGAAGGAATGGAGAAGGGAAGGAAGGAAATGAAGGAATGGAGAAGAGATGGAAGGAAATGAAAAAAATGGAGAAGGGAAGGAAGGAAATGAAGGAATGGAGAAGGGAAGGGAAGGAAAGATATGAAGAAATGAAAAAAAGAAGAAAGGAAATGCAAAATGGAGAAGCAATGCAGGGAAATGAAGGAATAGAGAAGGGAAGGAAGGAAGGAAATGAAGAAATGGAAAAGGGAAGCAAGGAAATGAAAATTGGAGAAGGGAAGCAAGAAAATGAAAAATGGAGAAGGGAAGCAAGGAAATGAAAAATGGAGAAGGGAAGCAAGGAAATTAAAAATGGAGAAGGCAAGCAAGGAAATTAAAAATGGAGAAGGGAAGCAAGGAAATAAAGGAATGGAGAAAGGAAGGAAGGAAATGAAGGAATGGAGAAGGGAAGGAAGGAAATGAAGGAATAGAGAAGAGAAAGAAGGAAAGAAATTAAAGAATGGGGAAGGGAAGGAAGGAAATTAAGGAATGGTGAAGAAAAGGAAGAAAGGAAATGAAGAAATGGAAAAGGGAAGGAAGGAAAGTAGGAATTGAAGGAATGGAGAAGGGAAGGAAGGAAATGAAGGAATGGAGAAGAGATGGAAGGAAATGAAAAAAATGGAGAAGGGAAGGAAGGAAATGAAGGAATGGAGAAAGGAAGGAAGGAAATTAAAGAATGAAGAAGGGAAGGAAAGAAATTAAGGAATGTAGAAGAAAAGGAAGAAAGGAAATGACCAAATGGGAAAGGGAAGGAAGGAAAGAAGGAAATGAAGGAATGGGGAAGGGAATGAAGGATATAAAAGAATAGATAAGGGAAGGAAGGATATGAAGAAATGGAAAAGGGAAGAAAGGAAATGCCAAAATGGAGAAGCAAAGCAGGGAAATTAAGGAATGGGGAAGGGAAGGAAGGAAATGAAGAAATGGAGAAAGGAATGAAGAAAATGAAAAAAATGAAGAAGGGAAGGAAGGAAATAAATTAAAGAATGGAGAAGGAAAGGAAGAAAATGAAGGAATTGAGAAGGGAAGGAAATGAAGCAATGTAGAAGAAAAGGAAGAAAGGAAATGAACAAATGGGAAAAGGAAGGAAGGAAAGAAGGAAATTAAGGAATGGGGAAGGGAAGGAAGGAAATGAAGGAATGGAAAAGGGAAGAAAGGAAAAAGGAAATGAAAGAATGGAGAAGGGAATGAAGGAAATGAAGGGATGGAGAAGGGAAGGAAGGAAGCAAAGAAAGAAAAAAGGAATTTAAACAAAGGAGAAGAGAAAGAAAAATGTTAATGAAGGAATGGAGAGAGGAAGAAAGGGATACAAATAGGGATACAAATAAAAGGAAGAAAAGAAGGAAGGAAGAAAGAAAGAAAGAAAGAAAGAAAGAAGGAAAGAAAGAAAGAAAGAGATAAAGGAAAGTAGAGATGTGGAGGGAAGAAGAGGGATGAAAGGAAGGAAGGAAATAAGAAATAGTGTTTCAAGCACAATAAAATAACAATGTGCTTGCCTCCATCCCAGTCTACTTTGCCAGGTAGTAACCCTTCACTTACAAAAATTAGGTGTTTAAATTAAAGTCATATCAAATTTGTTCCAATCATATGATTCACATACCTATAGTATTTGGCTAATTTGGTGATAGTATCCAACCAGTTGTTCAGGGCATAGTTCCTATAAGAGAATAGTGGAAAACAGTTCAGCAGAAGGGTCACTGTGCATCCCATATTCTGAACAATGTCCTTACACAGCCCAAGCGTTTTCAATTACTGAATGAAGATGGCATGTTCTCCAATACAACAGCTGCAAACAAATCATTCCTTTGCATATTATGTGTGCCCCCTAGAGAGATAAAAAACCACGAGGGCCCCCACTAGAACCCATCTTGTCATCATGACTTGTAAGAACAAAAACAGCAGTGAATTATATATTCAGCAGGACATCAATTGTGTAGTAATGACACTGAGACTAAGTCAGTGGCAGCTCAGAGAACATCATAGACATACTCGTCTCAAGGTGTACAATCATATTGTTGAAAGAGATGGTCAGCACATGAGCTGTAATTTTGAAGTTCAGATATTTACCCAGAGTGCTTTGCTGTGCATTTCAAATTCATTTAAACACAGGCTCTAGTATGGATGTGGTTGTAATTACAAAGTAGAACTTCAAAGGTGTCCTCAACAGAATTCTCAACAATACTGTCTCTGCTCCTTCGTATTTTGCAGGAGATGCCAGAGGTGTGTACTAGAATTTGAATAGGTTAACTAGGTTGGCATTCTTTGCAAACTGTTAAATGTTTAAAAATTAAATGCTTTCCAAGGATTCTTTCCTGCCATGCCACACTCAGTACAGTCATGCCTCTCAAGAGTCATATTCAGGAAGGTTCCATGGTTGAAGCTCTTGACATACCATCCAACGACACCATCTGTAAGTCCTACAGTATATACTGTGGGTCATATAGCACACCATCCTTGATCCACTTTTATGTCAATGTCAACGGTAAAGTAGAACAATTGCCAATGTATCCCCAATAATTTTACTTCATTTCAATCTTTTTCCAGGACATGCATGGAAAACAAGTGTAAATGGGACTTTTGAGGTGGGTGATCCCTCAAAGAAATAGAGTTACATACATATATTTAAAATGTGGTCCTTTATTGACATCCAGACCTTGGGGAATCCATGACTGTTATTAAAAGGTATAATAACCAAATCATGATTACAAACACAAAAAAATTACATACTACAAAGACAAATAAAATACAAAATGTTAGAACGCAACCATAATGAACCCAACCACAGCTGTATATATTTTGACATGCTTAATCAAATAGCACCCAGCACGGGGATGATGAAAACTTTGTATTCCCTATTTCTGTAGCTTGGGTGATAGCAAGTCTGCATCCAAAAACATTTGCTGTGATTTTAGGAGTCCAACGCGTTTCGCCCAAAGGCTTCCTCAGGGGAGGGGTGTCAATAACAGAGATTGGTCGACTTTTTTTTGGGGTTCAACTAATTTTTATAGATACCTAATAATAATGTATATTTCCCCTTAGATCCCTGTTAGTTTATGGGCATTTGGTTGTTTTATTTTTATTCATTTGGATTTTTTATTCTTACCCACAGTAAATACCTTACCTTCTATTATTGTGACTACCACTATATCCAGCATTTGTTCAGTTTGGTTCTTATGTATAACCCCCATATCAATACTTTTATCTAGAGGTAGGTGGTCTTGCATTTACCTATATACATATTTTTCTCTGCTTTTGTCTCCTCTTCTTATGTGGACAATTTCCCCTGTATACCCCCCCATGGGCTAGTAGTTTTGTCTATGTGAAGGGAATTTTATATTTGTTTCCTTCCCATGATGTAAGTATATAACACTATTGTAACCATTTTAAATGGATTATTTATACTATTTTCAGATTTTAGGATGTTCATTTCTCTTTGGATAATATATTCCTCTACAAAGAAGCACATATCCTGAATATTACATTCTACAGCTGTAATCCATATTGGGACTGTAATTCTAGTGTAAACACTTTTTTACAGATATGTTGTATTATCATTTTTAATTTGTATTTATAACAAACAGTGTTTTTATTATAGTTTGAATTGTTATTGATTCCATCTGGTGCTTTACAATTCCCATAATTTGTCTTTCGAGGGATTCTTGCATATTCCGGAAGGTGCAGTAGTCAGCAAGGTTGGGAGGTTTGCTCTAATATCATCCAACTGTGGAATAATAGAAACATTCTGTAACCAGTTCCTGATGTTAAGTGTGAAAGGTTGGAAGGTACACCCACAGCTCAGTGTAAGTTCTGGGAATATGAATACTGGCTATTCACATTATAGTTCGATTAAAGTGTATAAAAACCCAAAAACAAAAATGTCACTTATTGCAACTTCCCAAACCTTAGGTGTGGTGGCTAATTGTTTTTTCTTTTTTAGCTTTTTTTCTACTACTTTGATCTGGTGATAAGGCAGTTTCCTATCCTATCCTATCCAATCTTCAGGTGGCTACACTCACTGCTCCACTGATTCTATGGAGGATCAACATAGTCATGCTTGGACAGCAGCATTGTGTTAGATGGACTACGTAAGTTACTAACAAATTACTAACAAACTCTAGCTAACGCTTTTTAAGTGGTTACAGCAACTATTTTTTAAGCCATATTTGGTTTAGAGCAATATCCCCACCTACCAGAGGGAGGAGCTTGTACTATGCCATGTGACCTCTGTTTCTGTGATATTAGATTGTAAGCTTAAGATGGTGTCTCCAAACTATGGCTCTCCAGCTGTTGAAGTACTACAAATCCCATCATGCCTCTGCCTCTGGGAGTCTTGCTTGTAGCTGTCAGAGTCTTGCAAAGCCTCATGGGACTTGCAGTTTCTCAACACCTGAAGGGCCATAGTTTGGAGACCCCTGGTCTAAGATATCAGATTGGCTCTGAGGAAGAAGAGACTGCTCCTCGAAACACATCAGCCATAAGAGGGTCCTCACGAGTTTGGGAGCTGATCCTGTGTACTGGTTGCTTTATATCTTATACGGCTTTGTTACCACAGTGTTTGTGAGTGTATCTCACTTTGGATTAATAAAGCTATCACCCTAGGTAATGCACAAGGCTCTTTTCCTTTGTTTTTACAGTTATTGTCTGTGGATTCTCCCCCAACCCCTAGAGGGCAGCAAGGCCAGTGCGGGTACTGGATGCATAAAGGACCTGACATAGTTCCATCCTAATATACCACTCTTGAGTGCAGGGGACTTTTCAATTTCTGCTTTACCTTCTTAGATAGGTGCTAGAAAGGTCAGGTAAATTAGTTTTTTTGGCTCCTCTGTAATCAGTGGAACGATTTGTGATTGCTTTGAACTGTCCTAGGCTTCACTGGCTGCAGATTCGACTGCTTCCCAAGCTGTCAGGGATGCGGGTGTGACCAGAAGTGTGTGGACTGACACAGGGAAACGCAGGCTTCAGATATAGTAAATAATATAATTTATTGAGACTAACAATACAAATATAAACGCAGTGCACCAAACCCCAAGCTAACACAAATACATACAACAAGGTGAAACAAACCCAAACCTATACTGATATAGATACACAGGTACATACACATATAGAGCACAACGTAGTCAGGCAGGCCGGGTCGATAACTATCGGGCAGGTAGGTACAGGAGGAGCAGGCGGAGAGAATGGTCAGGGTCACAAGCCAGGGATCAAACAGGAGAAGTCAGCAGAGGTCAGGATCAGGCAGGGTCGGCAACAAGTCAGGCAGAAACAGGAACAGGAACAGGAATGCAGGTTACAAGATACAGGGGCCCATGGAAAAACACACACACCAAGGCCCTGACTGTGAGTCTGGCCATTCCTTAAATACAACCCCTGCAATCAGCTTCAGGTGTTTGGCTGACTGCAGGGGTGAGTCTCTGATTGCTGAGAGCACCCGCTGGCCAGCCCTGGTACTGCAGCCCACAAGGCAGGTGAGTCCCACCATTATTGGCAAGTCCATTCCTGACACAAGCCTTCTGGAGGATTCTAGAATGGAGTGGGCTGGAAGAGGCAGATCTGAAGCCTGAATATTTATGTGGTCTCAACCAATCCCTGAAGGAGGATGCCCAGTAAAGGGCTGGGGAGGGCATAAATAACCTGGGGCCTGGGGCAGCCCTTTTCTTATCCTGGAGGAGAAGTTCTCAGCCTGAAGGGCTGCTGCCCTTCTGGGCGGTTCAGCTGTAGTTCTACACGTGCTTATTGAGGTCCCACCTATGCTAGGGTTGGGGGGGGCCTGTTCTGCTGAAACTTGCTGAAACTGATTAAGGGATTTCACTGAGAATCTGGTCTGGAGAGTTCACGGGAGACATTTTTGGCTAATATTGGAAGGTGGCATCCAATTATCCAGGGACATTGTGAGTACAGACCTCTGTGTAGGATTCTAGTTACTGTATTCTGCTACTATCACTTGTGCATCAGTGCCAGAGCTTGCGTAAATGGGGACATTTTCTGTGGTGTCTCAGTGTTGCTCATTCCTTTGGTTGCTGCCAGAGGGACTCTTCTAAGAAGTTTTGGCAAAGTGAAGAGTGTCCTTGTGTTACTACATTGTGCTACTTGAGAACCCCACAACTCCCTAGAAACCTATCCAAATCCAACTTACAATAAAGTATTAAAAAAACATTACTCCTAAACTGGTCATTGAGCCAGAAGAATAATTGTTACTGTGTACCTGACTACCACTACACTAGCTTGGGAAGAGAACCTCGGACAAAACAGTGGACCCTTTCGGGGGTGAGGTACTTGACAGAGCAGGAGGGCCCAGACAAATGCAGAGGCTCCTGCTGGGGTGGCATTACAGAGGATCTCACCCTTCCCTGCCCTAAAGCTAAACATTTTGACTGGAGATACGTATGCTACAAGAAACCAGCACTTGATTCCACTTGCCAGCAGTTACAAAGTATGAACAGGGAATTCCCCCAGCAGTAAAAGAGTTAAACCTTGCACATGTGGGGTGGGTGGGAATGAAGGTGCGTGACGCCATATGTCCTAGCCAAGACTGTTAGTAAATTACAGGGGACATAACGCTTACTGAAATGTAGATCACGTTACTCCTTTACATGTGGTTACTAGTTAGCTGAAGAAAAACTACATTTACTGGCAAGAATAGGAGCTTTCTATTTAAATCACCCTGAAAATAACCACTAAAAGCAAGGCAGTTTAGTCCCATTAGGATGATACTTCATGACGGGACAAGCTCAATCTAGGAGAAAAGTCTGGAGAAACGACTGGAAACCAGATCAAATGAACATTGTGTTTGTTAAAATACTCCACTGTATACTCAGTGGGTACTGCAAACAGTTTGCTAGGACTGCTGGATACAAAAAAAAATTGTTCTCCAATTGAAGGGAGGCAGCTCTCTGTTAAAATGTAACTAAACTATATCTGGGCTCCATTGAACTGAAAATACTATTTTATTTTATTTTATTTATTTTTATGTTAAAAGCAAATTCACTCATCCATCCAGAGAGGGGAGCCTACCTACAGGTTGGAGCAGACAGAAGGATCTCCACTGTCCTACAGTCTTCTAGGGAGGACAGGTTGTCAGCAGGGAAGGAGCCAGCCCAGTGTAAGGCCTGAAAGCAGCTGCAACCCACCAAGCTACAGGAAAGGACAGTATAAGTACTTCTACACCCTCTGGGCCATAGAAGGGAGAGGGCGGTCAGGTGCAATACCCAATTAGTTCTCCTCTGGGGTGGCTTTACAGTAGCTTCTAGAAATCCATTGACCAGGAATACCCTCAGGACAGCTAGGTGAATGAGAAGAGGTTCATCTGGGGTCTGCGGAGGTACACCAAAGGGAACTCAGTGCTCCTTAACCACCTCCCGTCCGGCCGTTGTATATAAACGGCCGGACGGTGGCAATGCAGGGTCGGGTGGCCGTTCATAAACGGCCTCCCCGCACCCTGTTTGTGCGCGCTCCCTGGGAGCGCGCAGCACCGCGATCCGGTGCCCGCTGTGTCCTCCAGACACAGTGAAACACCGATCGTCGGACGGGACCTCTGTACGAGATCCCGATCATGTGATCACTGATTGGCCAATCAGTGATCACATGCAAAGTAGTAAGCAAGATGTCACTTGTGACATCATTGCTTACTACGTGTGAAATCTGTGAATGATCACAGAGGTCACATGGTACAAGCCTATTCACAACAGACTTGTACCATGTGACAAGCTGTGACCAATCACAGCTCAGTCAGTACTTCTCAATGAGTGCATGAATGCACACAGAGAGAAAGAGAAATGATTGCTTTTACATCCTATATGGGTGTAAAAGCAATGTGTAAAAAAAAAAAAAAAAATCTTCATCACCCCCCACAAGTAGTACAGTGTCACCATGGTGACACTGTACTGCTAGGGTGACAGTAGGTAAAAAAAATAAAAATAAATAAAAAATAATAATATAAAAAAATTAAATAAAAATGTAAAAAAAAATGTTTAAAAATTATAATTTTTGTTATAAACTAATTTGGATTTTTTTTTTATTTTACTAAAAAGATAACGGAATAAATTTTGGCAAAGATTTATGATGAAATATTATTTATTTGCAAAATTTTATTAAAAAAACACTTTTTTTCAAAATTTTTGGACTTTTTCATTTACATAGCAAAAAAAAATAAAAATCCCAGTGGTGAATAAATACCACCAAAATAAAGCCTTATCTGTTTCAAAAAAATGGTAAAAAATTCATTTGGGTACAGCATTGCATGATTGCGTAATTGTCATTCAAAGCGTGATAGCGCTGAAAGCTGAAAATTGCCCTGGTCAGGAAGGGGGTAAAAGTGTCCGGTCTTGAAGTGGTTAAAGAGACTGTTGCTGATTTGTGGTCCACATTTTTTGCACAGTGTTCTGCTGTGATCAGGTTTTACAGTTCCTTGGGCATCCCATATACCCATAGACCCTATCCAAGTTGTTAACCCTTAATAAAAACAACAAAAACAAGCTAAGCTCCAGGACTGTTTTACTGACTCTGAAAAACAGTATGGAAAATGCATGTTGCCTGGCTGTGCAGAGCTTAGGGGGACCCAGCAAAATCCAGCAGCCCTCAAGAGGGTAGCGCTACACAAGTAAATATAATATACCTTCCTATCTATTTACTAATGCTAGCAGCAAAAGAATTACAAATAGTTCATGTAGATTGAGAGAGATTAGTTCCGTTTAGGTGGGGTGTCCCTGAGGGTCCCAGGATAACTCTCAGTCAAGTGAAAAACCATTGTTACATGTGCAGTAAAAGTTTATAGGCCTTGGTTAAATAAAGTTAGAAGACAAAGCCAATGCGTTTTGGGGGCTCAAGGCTCTCTCTTCACCATGAAATTTCGGCACTTTGGTAGTGTCTAGAAACAATTCTCTTGTATTTCCAAGGAATAATGCATAAAATCCACTTGAAAGGTCACCGCGCTTCAGCCAAATGCCATGATTGCGGCCTAATGTCCAAAATACAATGGCCTTTCCAGTGGATTTTATGCATTGCTCCTTAGAAATGAAGGAGATTTGTTTGTGGATACTACTGAAGTGCGAACATTTCATCATGATATAGTCTTACTTGGGTCTGCAGTGGCAGCCATCCTGAGCACCAGTGCATCTAATATGGTGGTTAGTGGAGCAGATGGTAGCAGTGCTGGGTGTCTATTTTCTCTCTCTTCACCAAGGCTTGGAAGTTGACTGTAAGAGAAGCTTTTATTGAACACACAATTGGAGAAAGAGCTCTTGGGAGATGTAGTAGTGGGGGAGTATCTTCCTCAATAAGAACTGATGTCTTGGCAATGAACCCTTTAATAATATCGGTGATTATGCAGCAAACAATAATAAAAGCTGTTTCTCACAACGGGAACAAAGCAAAAAAAAAAAGAATGTTGGTTTTTGGATGGACTTTAACCTGTCCCTGTGACAGCATGTGATCCCTTAACACTTAACTGCCACATATATGCATACATGGGGATCCATGACACACAGAGAGAGCTGTCTGTGACAGCTCCCGGTCACCAATGTGACAGCATGGCGGGTGATCCCTTAACACTCGGCTGCCACATATATGCATACATGGGGATCCATGATACACAGAGAGAGCTGTCTGTGACAGCTCCCGGTCACCAATGTGACAGCACGGTGGGTGATCCCTTAACACTCGGCTGCCACATATATGCATGCATGGGGATCCATGACACACAGAGAGAGCTGTCTGTGACAGTTCCCGGTCACCAATGTGACAGCACGGCGGGTGATCCCTTAACACTCGGCTGCCACATATATGCATACATGGGGATCCATGACACACAGAGAGAGCTGTCTGACAGCTCCCGGTCACCAATGTGACAGCACAGTGGGTGATCTCTTAACACTCGGCTGCCACATATATGCATACATGGGGCTCCATGACACACAGACAGAGCTGTCGCTGATAGCTCCCGGTCACCAATTACGATCATGAGCCAGCAGGATGGGCTCCTGATCATGTGACTGCGTTGACAACTAATCACAGTGATCAGAAGATAAGAAACTCTGCCTTTGCCAATATTAAAAGGGACAGTGTAAAGGAGTTGAAGGGACTTTGTCACATAGCCCTGAATGGGAAGGAACAGTCCTTTTCTTACCTAATTACTCTAGTCATTTTTTTTTGTTTGATTTTTTTTTTCTTGCATCTCTGCAAGATGGACAAAGAAATACTTCAGACAACAAAGATAAATAAAAAACAATATCATTTTATTAATACTCTTGAGGAACATTTGGTGAATTAAAGTTGTGTTGGTCTACTTGAGTATGACATAGGAAAGGGATGATGGAATACAGATAACTTTATAACTTAATACAGGTGCGTTGAAGGACAGTGTATGGATGGATGGGACTGGGTCTGGCAGCATGGTATACAATACTGTTTATGGCATTAGTCACAAAGATTCAGGCAGTCAACATGGAGAAGCTTCCGCCAAAGCTGGTGAAGTCTTCTAGTGTGAACAGGAGACAATACAGATATACATGTTGTATAAAACACATTCACAAGATGTAGGGTCCATGCACACCGGCTTGAAAAACACTCCTGGAGATATTTTTTTTTATACCTTTAGAAGCAGCTAACGTTATCATGTGTGTCCATACCAGGGGCGGACTGACAACTCATGGGGCCCCCGGGCAATAGGGGATCATGGCGCCCCTGTATCCTTGCCCAAACTCAAAAAAGCCTATGAAAAAGGTACCAGAGACATCTCATGGGGCCCCCTACTGACCCCGGGCCTCAGTTTCCAAATGGTCAGTCCGCCCCTGGTCCATACACATTAGGTAGCCTTGAAGCGCTATTTAGGCTCAGCATTTAAAGAGAGAAAAAAACCCCTTCGGTTTTACTTTTTTGAGAGCATTTTTCTAGCAGAAAAAACACTAAACGCTCCTAAAGGCTGCTAAACACTCTTAAATGCTGACGCATTTTTTTCTAATGTTTAAAAATGCTTATAAACGCTAACGCTCTGAAATGATGCTAACTACTGCTAAACGTTGGCACAAAAACGCTAAACATGGCATTACAGTGTGCATGGACCCGTAAAGGTTCTGAATAAACTGGCAGAAATTCCCTCAGTGGGTGATGCTGCTGGCCCTGTTCCGTTCAACAAAAGTCGTTTCTTCCATCAATTTTTTTCAAAGGAGGCGGGAGGAAAGTTTTGGATGAACAGCAACTCCATCCACTCAGATGCAACTGCTGTTTAGGTATTCTGCCAGCTGCCGCCAGCTGTCGGAATACAATACCTTAGCAGGAAGATCTGTTTATCATGGATGAATAAATCTGTTAGATTTCTTTTGTGTTTTGAAAAAAAGAAATTTAGCAGTGTACGGCCCGCTTAATACTGCCAAATCGGTCGGCCACTTTGGTCAATACCATCATTTCCAGCCTGTTTATCAGACCCCCGCACACTGCACATTTTTCAAAGAGAAGCTTTTTCCAGACTGGTTAACAGTGACTTTACCTTTGAATATAGTCCATAGAACCTGTGCATAAAGAAGTCACATTTCTTACATTCTCTATAGATTTTATCCATTTCTCCAGCCATTCTTTTATTCACCAGTGGCCCTAAAATACTAGCAATCACCCTATGCTTGGAAAAGAGAATTAAAAGCCTCAATATGTCTGTAAGATACAGTACTTGGCGAGCACCTGGAAAAAGCTAAATAATGCTTTGAAACAGCTTATCAATACTTGTTAATGCACTTATATTAACAGGCACATAAAGTGATCTCTGAATCCTGTATAGCAGCTTACTCACACATTAATCATGTATATAAAGTTACATGGAGTAGACTCAGACTGCACTACCAAGAGGCGAAGGTGGGGATGGTACATGGGAGTATTGGGTTAGGGGTCAAGGGAGCAAGGATCCGCGGGAGGCCTGGATTGGGGAGCAATAGTCTATAGAAGGACTGGGTTAGGGAGCAGGGGAGCAATGGTCCTTGGGAGGAGTGGGTTGGGGAGCAGGAGAGCAATGGTCCATGGGAGGACTGGGTGGGAGGCAGGGGAACTATGGTCCACGTGTGGACTGAGTTGGGGGCATGGGAGCAGTGGTCTGCAAGAGACTTGAATTGAGGGGTAGGGAAGCACTTTTTTCCATAGGAGGACTGGGCTAGGGGACAGGGGAGCAATGGTCCATGGGAGGACTGGGTTGGGGGCAGGAGAGCAATGGTCTATTGGAGGACTGGACTGGGGGGGGCAGGGAAGATATGGTTTAAGGGAGGACTGGGTTGGGGAAAAGGATGAATGGTCCAAGGGAGGACTGGATTTGGGGGCAGGGAAGCCATGGTCCATAAAAGGACTGGGTTGGGGGCAGGGGATCAATGATCCATGGGAGGACTGATTTTGGGGGCAGAAGAGCAATGGTCTATGTGAAGACTGAGTTGCAGGACAGGGGAGCAATGGTCTATGGGAAGACTGGGTTGGAAGGGCAGGAGAGCAATTGTCTATGGGAGGACAAATTTTGGAAGCAGGGGATTATTTGCCCCAAGGGCTAATACTAATAAGATATGTTGGACTGGTGGACCTCAGTAAATATATTTTACCATTTAACCACTCAGTCAATGATACATGCTCCAACATTTAGACCTGTGATCCTAGCAGAGGAAAGCCTTCCAGCACCAACCTTCTTAGCCACTCTGCAAGGTCATGAGGCCAAATGCTGAGAACTAAAGAAGCACAAAGGTACTTTATTAACATTTACCTTTCACCATTACTACCAATCAATCCCCCACCATGGCATGCCTTTTTAGGCCACAGAAATCTGTCCCTACTCCTTATGATCAAAGCACAAGTTGTCTGCTTCCCAAGGCCAAAAACATCTTGGTTCTGCCCTGGAATGGTCTCAGGAGAAATCTTTTAGGGCGGTGGTAAGGACCTAAGACTAGACCTCTACCCAACGTCTGCTACTTGGCTGCTTTCATTACCTATTACAGGTTAAAACAAGCAACTGCAATGCTCCTTCCTTCCTCAGCAGAAAAAGCCTATAAAACTATTCAATCTGTGTCTTTTGTTTCGTCACCAATAAACAGGACTAAGAATGGAATGCAAGTCGTTTTTCTGTTCATAACTTTTTTTTATGAAGACTTGCATTATTATCCTTTTTATTCCATTTTCATTCTTAATTTCTTAATTCTTAATTTATAGATTCATTTAATGGATATACTGTATTTCAATGGTCAAAACATTTAAAGAACAATAAAATAATTGTTAAGAAGATAGAAAACAGTAATGACTGCAAAGAGCTATTTTTCTAGACTAGACTGGAAGCACGCAAAACTGTTGGGACAAAATTGCAGCAGGCAAAGATCAAACGGGTAGAAAAACACTTTAGGTGCATGGCACTACTACATCTTTTTTACAAATCAATGTAAAAAAATATATCTCAGCATTGACCATATGTCATTATATGTGACTAAAGAACATGGCCAAAACCAGAGGATGGATATGACATATACCTTATTTCTGTGGATCATTGTCATATTCTTTGGCAAGTTAACCAAGAGCACTTGAGGAAGGGCAATAAATGGGTTGATCCCGTATAATGGACAGCTATTTGTGGGCTTTTCTTTTCATTGTATACATACATTCATACATGAATGTTTATAGCAAGCTAATTGCTGCAACTCAGAGCACTGAAGGAACTATAAAAGTTGACAACCACACAGAAAAATGAGATGTGGTTCTGTTTCCCATTACCAAGCTGATTTGTACAGAAAAGACAATGAATTGTCCAAAACGTCCATGTGTTGAGCCCTAAGGCAGCACCAGTGTTAGGTAAACCCTAATCTAGGACCTACCTTATAAAAAGTAGAACTTTTATGATCCTGATTCTGAGATTGTTACTAGAGGTATTGTCTTGTACACATCTGTGAGCTGATTACAAACATCTGTTGAGGAGCTATAATGTCCAAGTATTAGGTAGCTAGACCGTAATGATAAAAGATAACTCCTGCCAAAACCTTTTAGTGGTCAGGTTATTATTATTTCTGGTTCAAAATCCATCCTGCACAGACACCTTACCACTTGTGTGTGGAGAGTGCCGGGCCTCCAGCGATACCACAAAAAAATTAAAGTCCAAAAATAGTCATCCCATCTGAAAGAAATCCTTTACAAACTCTTTTTGCAAGTATAAAAAGAAGAAAATGCCAGCATTCCATCGACATTTCAGGTTAACACAGATCTCCTTATCAAGGTAAGAGATGTATTGTACAAAATGAATAACATCAGTAAAGTGAACACTATTACATTAATTAATCGAACAAACTCCTCCTGGAACCCTCCCTATGTCACAGTTGATTCCCAAGTATTAAGGTGAAGTGGATCAATGTGTATACGTTTCTCTTACCTAAAAGGTATGAGCTCCATACCCCCTATAGGAAAGGATGTGTGTGAGGGGTGATTACTGTATGTCAAGATGCTCTTCTGGTATCTGGTTAGTCCGTGATGTGGCTTTGGTGCATTCTGGTCTCTTCAGTTGGAACATACACTGGATTCCTCATTCAACAACGCTCTCAGTCCTGAGTATGGACAGCACAATAACCATAGCCATAGCAGCCTACACAGCTGCTATGAGGCCCAGGGGTGGAAGAGGGCTTTACTTGGTAGGTTTTTGAAGCAATGAACAAAGACAGTGTGTAGTGTAAGGAGAACATAGACCCCTTTTTGACTTCACCTTTCCATTCACCCCTATATTGTTTTGCTAGGCTTGCTTTCTCAGAAACTCTCCAAACCAAACAAGAAGCTGCTGCTGGATATCCTCAGAGCAACTAAAGGTTTAATTGTGGTTCATTGGAAAAAGGGAATGCCCCCCCCTCTCAGATAGCATAATACACTAGAATTAGAGATGTTGAGCTTATGGAAATGTTGGCCTCCCGCTTAAAGGATGCAATGGAGAAACATAACCAGGTCTGGGAGCTGTGACACTTCCAAGAAGTCTTACCCTAGTAGACCCCGGAGTTGTGTCTGATCATCTGTATTTCTGGTTAGTCCGCAGGCCCAAACAGTGGAGAGACATAGACTCCCCCCTTTCTTTTTTCCCCTCTCACATTCCTTTTACATGTTTTCTCTTTCTCCTTTTTCCTTTCTTCATATTTGGCTACATAACTATAATGTCACTTGGATGACCTCAGGGGCGGACTGACCATTTGGGAACTCGGGCACTGACCGAGGGCCCAGGGTCAGTAGGGGGCCCCATGAGATGCCCCTGGTACCTTTTATAGGCTTTTGTGGTTTGAGTGTGGGTGAGGATACAGGGGCCCCATGATCCCCCATTGCCTGGGGGCCCCATGAGTTGTCAGTCCGCCCCTGGATGACCTACGATGTCATTTGGGTATGCACTCTATAAAGCACTTGTAAGAATTTCATAGCACTAAACATTGTCTTTTGGTTACTTCAGTCTCCTTACCAATCGTTTCTTCTAAGAAAATGTCTGCCGAGCATTACCAGTTTCTATTATTCAACTTCTACATGGAAGTTTAATGTCTATCTCTCATGCATTGATTATGGGTTTTTTTTGTGCGCTTCCTTTAGTTGAGCTATGTACAAGGTTCTCTCAAAATTATTATTTTTTATTGCTGTACTCTGCATGGTCAATAAAAACTGTTACTTACAAAAAAAATAAAAAATTACGTAGACCTAATCAAAGATCCAGATCTCTGATCAGATTTGTTGCCTTGAGAGCTTCAGGTCATCTTGGCCAGCTCTCTGAAATTACCCATGTATGTCTACAGTCTTTCTGAGGCTAAAAAATCCAAGAGTTCTGTATATCTCCTAAACTAAAAAACTATTTGAGGTTTGTAGTTCTCTCTAAGCATTAAAAACCAGACATGAGTTCTAATCATTCTTGATTCCATCCAAAATTAAGAAACATGGCTGGATATACACTACCAGATCAATTACACTATTATCCTAATTGACACTGCCAGGTGCCACTAAGGGCTCGTTCACACTTGACTGTTTTACCAACTCTTGCCAAACGCCCCTATAGCGTTTGGCAAGCATTGGTCCGGCGTTTGCGGAACATTTTTTTAACGCTCCGCAACCGCCGCATGCGCGGTTCAGCGGCGGTTGCTAGGCGTTTGTCGAGGGTTAAAAATGCCCCACAAACGCCTATAATGAAGTTTGAATGGTGTTACCGCTCCGCCAACGTCCCGCAACCGCGCCGCACCCGCGCCGCAACCGTGCCGCAAACGCCAGCCGGGCATTTGCGGAGTGGCACCATAGGCTAGAATAGGAGGCTTCAACGCCTCCTGACTCGACCAGAGGCGTCTGTTTTGCCGCACCGCGCCGCTGCCGCTCACGTTAGAACAGCACCATGTGCTGCAATGGGCAGAATTGTCTGAGGCGTTTGGGAAGCGGTAAAAATGCTTACCAAACGCCTTTCTGCCGCTTGAAAACAAGGCTAGTGAAGTCAGAGAGGTCACTGGGGGACTTCTTCATAAATTTGCTTTGGGGCCTAAGTTACGCACCTGAGTATGGGACTCATATCTTATCGGTAAATTAAATATATACACTCTTCTTCACTTCATCGAAGTACACATGAGCTGTGACATTCACTTTGTTCAGTGTATCTGTTACCTCCATAAAGAGAATCTGAATATCCCTGAAATGTCTTTTAATTTTGATTGAATAACAAGTCTTGAAATGGATCCCTTTCAGAAATGCTGACCATTTTTGGACTTCAGTTATTATTGCTATCTGTGTCCCTAATGGAGAAACTGAACAGATGACAAGGAAATGTGTCTCCAACAGGGACAGAACAATAAAGATGCATTTGTAGTATAGTTTGGGGTGGTAAGAACTGCTGTTTTATTTCCCCTGGGATGTCACCAAAACAGAAAGTGAGGAAATTCTGGCACATGTTCTAACCTATCCCTGTTGTATCCAAACCCGAAAAGCTTTGGTTGGAGTTTAAAGAGTTTTTTTGAAAAAGCTGAAGATATTTTAATTGTTGCTTGAGACACAGCAAGCTGTCCCTTGACAACCTCATGGTATATTTGACATAATTCTTCATATTTTTCTGATAAGCTACCTTAAATATCTGACAGCTACAAGAGCCCATCAGTAAGGTGGACTTTATGCCATCATTGATTGAGTTTCACGAATGCTCCTGTTTACAGATGCAATGGAGCTGGAACAATTATGGGAAGACCCTTTAACTTTGATAAAGCAACAGGACATGTTGTCCTACAGTATATGCCGATGCAATAATAAAATGGAAGACAATAAACCTATTCTCAAATAATTCTTTGCACTTAAATACTTGACATGTAAGAAAATACTTACCTTAAATCTGCATAATATTATTATTTTCTTTCATATGATATAAATTTGTCTACTGGCTCTCAAAGTCCATTTAAGTTAAAGGCTTATTGATTGGATTGTCGACAGTAGAAGATAAAACAGAATGAGAAGTTGTGTGCCAAATCTGGGATGACGATTGTCTGACCCTCCATGATACCGGTGCGGTGATTTTCTATTTCCCTCGCCTCCTTTCCGCCGCCCGAGGTACAACTTTTCTGATATGATTCTTGGAGTTCAGATTTCTAGATGGAATTTTTTCTTTTGAGCTTGAGGATCTTTCCTTTTTCAGCTGGAAGTTAAGCTGTGGGCATATAGATAAGCATATGTATATTAAAGAGCAAGAAACGTGGCTTCATATATATTTTGTTTATTGCTGTATTATGTTCAAGACTAATTTGTGAATTTTCTAAAGGCAAATAGAATGTGCAATTTGTTGGTTTATTTGTTTATTTCAGGTACTTATATAGTGCTGTCAATTTACGCAGCGCTTTACATATATATTGTACTTTCACATCAGTCCCCAACCCTCAAGGGGTGTACAATCTAAGGTTCATATCTTACATTCATACATACACATACTAGGGCCAATTTAGACAGGATCCAATTAAACTACCATCATGTCTTTGGATTGTGGGAGGAAACCAGAGTAACTGGAGGAAACCCATGCAAGCACAGGGAGAAAATGCAAACTCCAGGCAGGTGGTGTCATGATTGGGATTGAAACCAACAACCCTAGTACTGCCAGGCGGAAGTGCTAACCATTTAGCCACTGTGCTGCAAGGGCCTTTGCGTCAAAGCTTAGTAAATGAGGGAAAGCTCTGCTGACTTCCATCATCCAATCATGTGCAAGCACAAATTATATATTTTTTTAAACTTCGTTGCATGTGATTCAGTATTCTTTGCAAATTGCAGCTTTAAAGAGTTGCATAAAAAATGTTTTTATTTAGTTTAATTACGTAAATACTAAATATTATATATGAACATTACATATTTACACTACTGCAG
Source organism: Staurois parvus (assembly GCF_062004578.1). Lineage (NCBI taxonomy): Eukaryota > Metazoa > Chordata > Amphibia > Anura > Ranidae > Staurois > Staurois parvus. Next base: position 815,900 of record NW_028318103.1, read on the forward strand.
AGTAGTTTTACTGCTATGCTGTGACTGGCCTGAATAACCTATGTAATTGATCTGACAGCTATTCGGTTTTATTTACAACACGCACACAGCTAAGTGAGTCTGGGGAGGAACTTGTCCTTCTCTGTTAGTTCAGAGAGAACCAAAAGGATCCTTAGTAAGGACTTGTTCACACTAGTGCAGGGGTGTCAAACTGCATTTCATCACAGGCCATATCAGCATTATGGTTGCCCTCAAAGGGCCAGTTGTATCTGTAAGACTAGATATCCAGAGCACCTGACTCCCCATTACATCAGATTTCAAGAATCCCACACCCTCCCTAACATCACCATGCACCCCCTTTGGGGGCAGAGCTGGAATGCAGAAAGTGCCGGGTCTGGAGGAGGACCAGAGGAGGAGTGGAGTCAGTTACCAGAGTCTGCTGAATGCTGAGACCAGAGGAGGCAGAGATGAGGGGGTGCTGCAGCTGCACTGAGAGGTGCAGGATTTGGCAGAAGAGTTCTATTCTCCTCTCTGCTGCCGACTGCTGAGACAAGGTGGGGGCAGAGACAAGGGGGTACCTGGAGAGGTGCAAGGGCCACATGAAATGGCCTGGAGGGCTGGATTCAGCCTGCGAGCCTTGTGTTTGACACCTGAGCACTAATAGTTGAGATGCATTTTACCGCCTATCAACCACTCCCCCTTAGCTGCAGAGACAGGGGCTGGGGGTGTACTCATGCTGCAGCTAGAATTATACCCCCAGTTGCTACGTCCGACGAGCCTCACCCATTCAGGTGAACAGGGCTGCTCTGCAAGCACCCAGCAACTGTGTACAATGCAAAAAAAAAAGTGAGTAGCTACTAACTAAGGCCAGATTCATGGCCCATGAAAGAGTTCGGGCAGGATTGCAACCCACAAATAAAATATCTACAATTATAACTACGAATACCAGAGAGAGGAGACTCAATTAAGGGAAAGTGGCAATCAAGGGTCAGAAGAGGAGAACTGGAACATTTTTTTCCTTTTCTAGTCCCTTTTACCTTTCTCTGTGTTTTAAAATCTACTTGATCCTTGATTGTCTGGCTGAAATCGATGACCCTTTATGCCTTCTACTTTGAAGTATTTAAGCCTACAAGTTAAACTTCAGATACTGGTAAAGTAATTATATCTGGAATGTATACAAATACTATACTACATTATGTATCTACAAAAATGATATTCATGCTTTTATGAATAACCTATAATACCAAACCACGTTGTGGATGCCAGTCCAAATGTAATTTTTTGATTTGTCACAATAACATTTTTTTCACAACATCCAAAGCATTTCAGGGGTTTATATAAAGACCCCTTTTCATCAAGGCTTACAAAAAGGCTGGATCTAGCCTATCTGGTTTGGGGGTGCAGTAAAAAAAGTTTGGGGGGCATACTGTTAAAGACAGTCTGTCACAGATGCAGGGAACCAGCATTCCTATGTGCACTCGGCACTTCTGTACCATAAGTCACGACCCCGTAGTGATGTCTGATTGGCAGTGCAGATGCAGTGCAGGAACACTAGTATGTATTAGACTTTCACTAGAGTAAGATGAATAAAAAGAACCTGTGCCCCCTATATGGTCCTACCAGAGTCCCATTTTACTTCAGGGTCCTCATGAGAATCCCTTTTTACACTATGGACCCCATCTGAGTGCCCCCTCACATCAGTTGTCCTCATCAGATTGGCCCCTCATGAGAATCCCTTTTTTACACTATGGACCCCATCTGAGTGCTCCTTACATCAGCTGTCCCCATCAGAATGCTCCCATACATCAACTGCCCCATCAGAGTGCCCAGCTAAATCATCTATCCCCGTCAGAGTGCCCCTTTACATCCACGCTTCCCTTAAGAGTGCCCTCTTACATCAACTCTTCCCTTAAGAGTGCCCCCTTACATCAACTGTCCCCATCAAAATGCCCCCTTACATTATTTGTCCCCATCAGACTGGATAATGGATTAGTGCACTCTCAAAGACCTGGGGGGGCACAACTAAAATTGAGGGGAGGGGCACAGCCCACCCCAGCACCCCCCTAGATCTGGGCTTGCTTACAAATATGCTGAAGGAATCTAGACCAGGTCCTGAGGCTATATTTGCAAAGAATGGTTAAAGACCAGAAACAAACCTAAGACCAGAGAGAGCTTTAAGCTCTGATAGAGGGGTACAGTCTCCTAAAGCAAGTTTGCAGTCTCTGACCGTTTGTTGTACCATGACTGCAGTCTCTGACCGTCTCCTATACCATGTCCACAGTCTCTGGCCATCTCTTTTATCATGTCTACAGTCTCTGACAATCTCTTGTATCATGCCCATAGTCTTTGGCTATAACCTGCTGTGTGTCTGCTGTCTCTGACACTGAAAATCCACTGAATGTTATGTGCAGTACTTTGGTGATGTCGAGGTCCACACTTAAGTGCTCCTATATTAAGAAAGTTGACCACCACTGGCAACCATGGGAAGTATTTTGTTAAGTGTTTTTACTGAATGCATGCAACTGACTTGTAACTTACCTCTGTAGCTACATCTGGACCAACAGTAACTGTTGCAGACTTTGAATAGTATCCATCTGCTGAAACTGTTACCGAATATGTGTCTGGTAACAAGAGGCGGAAATAATCTCCCCCTTCACCTACCGGGAAAAAAGTGATTTATTACTATGTGCATATTTAAAGGATCAAACCACACAAATATTATATTTATTTTCAGGTAGGTGTTTGGAGAGTCAAACCACCTTTGATCCTTTAGGGACTGTTGGGGAGATCTTTGCGCTAAGTGCTCAGGTTTGCACACCTACTGTACCCATTATGACGTGGTCCCACTGTCCATGCTGGATGTCTGATTTATTCAATATTTTGGAGAATGTAACAGGAGCAGCTAGACACAATGTGGTGTTGGGGGAGGGTGTAGTAGCAGTTGAAAATCTCAGGAAAGGGACATAACGTATATCGTATCCATTAAGCCATTGAAGCTTGATGACAAATAGCCCATGAGGCACCTACACTCCTAGTGTGACTGCAAAAAGTGGAACCTTTCCTTTCAAACCATAAACCTGAGATATAAGCTGATGAATCCAATGTAAAATAATAGATGTAGCCTCATGACCCTTCTTTGGCCCCTCATGAAGGACAAATAGAGTCTGATTGCCTGACTGCGGAAGTCAATATCAGATACATCTTGACAGCCCGAAGCACATTTAACCCTAAGTTAATATTTTACTCATGGGTAGACCAGTTCTTTAATATTTGTCACATTAACTAAAATGAGCCATTGAAGGAAGATGAATATCCAAGGTGTATACACTTACCAGAGAATATGTTATGGTTGATACCACCCACTGAGATGGCAGCGTTGGCTATACCATTATTATTTTCATCTGTCACCATACCTTTAATACCTTTGTGCACCTAGTCAGAAGAAACAGAGAAAATGAATATGGAGAATGGTTTGTTTAATGAGGTCAGTTTTACAAGCTTCAGATATTTCTGTGAACTACATCACAGATAATAAAGCCGAAGGTGAACCTCACCATCTGTTGATGCTGCAAATCACTTGGTGCACACAATTGTAATCTTTAATATCTCACTCCTGTGACTGATCATTGCCAGTACAGATCATCTAAGTTCTCTGTATTCAACATACCATATCCTTTATTTAACACTTCTAATTACTTCAACATGGAAAAGTGCACAGCATGCAGACATCAGCCTTCAACATAAAGGATTTATTAAAGTAGACTAAATCACTAAAATCAAAAGTTGTAGAGAGGTTTATAAGAAGTAGCCCCTACATTCATGGTCAGTGTAGAAGTTGCCCCTACATTGGTAGTCAATGTACAAGTAACCCCTTACAGAAGTGGTCAGTACAGACGTAGTTCCTTACATTGGTGGTCAGTGCAGACGTAACCTCTTGCATTGGTGGTAACTGTAGAAGTAGCCCCTACATTCATGGTCAGTGTAGAAGCAGCCCCTACATTGGTGGTCAGTGTTCAAATAACCCCTTACAGAAGTGGTCAGTACAGAAGTAGCCCCTTACATTAGTGTTCAGTGTAGAAGTAACCTCTTACATTGGTGGTCGCTGTAGAAGTAGCCCCTACATTCATGGTCTGTGTAGAAGTAGCCCCTTTCAGTGGTGGTCAGTGTACAAGTAAACCCTCACATAGGTGGTTAATATAGAAGTAACCCCTTTACGGTCAGTGTAGGATTGGCCCCTTACATTGGTGGGCAATGTAGAAGTAGCCCCTTACATTGCTGTTCATTGTAGCTGTAACTCCTTACATTGACAGTTGGTGTAGAAGTAACCCCTTGCAATGGTGGTCAATGTAGGAGTAGCCCCTTACATTGGTGGTCAATGTAGAAGTAACCTCTTACATTTGTAGTCAGTGTAGAAGTAACCCCTTACATTGGTGGCCTGTGTAGAAGCAGCCCCTTACATTGGTGGTTAGAGTAGGAGAAACCCCCTACAGTGGTGGCCAGTGTTGAAGTAAGCCCTTACATGTTTGGTCAGTGAAAGATGAATCCCTTACTTTGGTGGTCAATGTAGGATGAATCCCTTCACTGGTGGTCAGGAGAATAAAATGTTCCACTGCTATCTCCTCAAGGAACCCCTAGTAACCTATGGGGGACCCCAGGGTACCACAAAACCCTGTTTGAGATAGGATGGACTAGACTAAAGTGGTAGGTACTGTTTGTTGTGAGTCACTGCATGATATTTCTACAAATGAACCGAATAAATTCTAGCAGGGGGCACATATGCCAGGATTTTTTTCCCCTAGAATACTGGAAATCCAGTAAGAAATGTTAATCAAAGCATTGCACTAAAATAACCTTTGCTTAAAAAAATACCCAGTGCATTGCCATCCTGTCCCTTTCATCATGGTTCGTATATTTAATTACCCTCAATTCCTACACGGTGAAAAGTACACAGAGACAGTTATTCCAGGGCTGCAGGTCAGTTACTTGGAAAGCCTGCACAGCCTTAGGGCCTATAAAATGAGACTCTGAGCCTGGCCTGGCCTATGACTGCTGGAAGGCCAACAATAAGCGCAGTGTATGGAGGTAATGTAGCCTGGAGCAGGGTGTAGGATGTGTGACTTAAGTGTTCTCCTCTTCCTGCATTCATTTCCCCTTCCCTGTCTGCCTGGTGCACGTCTGTTTTACATGTATATCTTCAAATATGAAAGCGGCTCAGAGCCGATCCTTCCAGAAATCTTTGTAGTGCTAATGGATGGGATCTCACACACATTTAACAGCCAAACGTCCAACAGAGAAGACCACAGGGGCTATTCCTTGTTCTTCCACTGAATAATACAAAATCTTAATAATAAGAAAGGTAATAAATGAACTTTCCAAAATCTAACATTAATAATGGCATGAAAGCTGAAAGATACAAAATATTTAGCATCCCAAAAGCGTGATAACTTTTGCAATAATAAAAAGGTCACAAATAAATGACACAAAGCCTTTCCAATAATAATAGAAAGATAATTGGCTAGTATTTGGGATTATTTAGGCACTTACACACAAAATATTATAAAAGTACAAATGTATTGATACACTTTCATTAAAATCATCATAATATCCAAGTACCGCCCAGCACGCACACTCCGCTCCTCACAAGACCTCCTTCTCTCTAGTTCCCTGGTCTCCTCCTCCCATGCCCGCCTCCAGGACTTCTCCAGGGTGTCACCCATCCTCTGGAACTCCCTGCCCGAACCCATCAGATTATCACCTACTCTCCTCTCCTTTAGGCGCACCCTGAAAACCCACCTCTTCAGAGAAGCCTACCCCACCCCCTGCTGACTTGCCGACCTCCTCCACTCTTCCTACCACTCCATCCCCCACAGCTATCTCCTCCTGTGCCACCATCCCCTCCCTCCTAGATTGTAAGCTCCAAGGAGCAGGGCCCTCGAACCCCTCATGTTTTGCATTGTATTGGTATTGTTCTGTCACATGTTCTGTCCCCCTTTGTAATGTACAGCGCTGAGCGAACTATTGGCGCTTTATAAATACTGTATAATAATAATAATATCAAATCAACCTATTGATCGGTTTCTGCTGTGTCCAATCACAGCAGAAGTGGCGCTGTGGCAACAGTCGGAAGTGTAAAATCACACTTATATATGTGATTTTGCACAGAACATCCACCCTGTAGCAATGATTCTGCTATAGGGCGGACAGCAAGTGGTTGAAAGAGTGATAACTAAAAGATACAAATCCTTTACAATAATAAAAATAATAAGAAGAAGAATAAAAGATTGAAAACTGAACCATACAAAACCTTTACAGCAAAAACTGAATGATGCAACACCATTACCGTAATAAAAGGGTGATAACTGAATGATACAAAAGTATACAATAATAAAGGGATGAAACCTGAACAATAGAAAACACGTAACAATAACATAGAGATGAAAACTGATCAGTAAAAGATACATGTAAAGTGCTGTGCAAATTGACAGTGCTATATAAGTGCCTATGATAATAATACAAAATAAAAAACCCAGATTCACAATTACAAAAACATCATAACTAAATGATACAAAAACCTTTCCAAGTTTCATATTTTCATGTGAAATTAAAAATGTACCAGTAAGATTGTAAAAAACAGAGGCTTGTGATATTGGTCAACAACCTGCCTCTAACATGTATAATGAATGCCTGTCAGCACCCTGATGAGTGATCACATGCTCTATTCTCCTGTCAGCTGCCAGTGTTCCCTCAGGGCGGGGTAATAAAGAAGGATAATATAAAACAGATTTAAAGCGTTAATTAACTAAGAACAGTAAAATCAGTCTGTAGATGCAGTAAAGCATGCTTGTGATACTCATTGGTGAACCTAAGAGGTTAATCCTCCACATTGTGTAAAAAAACTGTTTGATTCTGTCTTCTCTGATCCTCCCCTTCTTATATTGTCCCAAATCCATCTGCTGATAGTACAGAGCTCTAGGAGTCACTCTGCACATGCTCAGTTTAGTGTGTATTGCTATAGAGGTTTTTTTTTTCTTGGGAGGGTGCATGTGATCAGCACAGGGCCAATCAGCACTGTCCAGACAGAGGGTCAGGGGACCTGCAGCCTCATAGGACAGTCAGAGTAGAATGAAAACTCCTCCTACAAGCGTTAACCAGTGCTGGACACTGATAGAAGTCACAAGACTGCTATGTACTGCTGATGAGAAAAGGTATTTAGCAGTTTATATGTTTATGTTTACTGCAACTCCCTCCTCACTGGCCTGCCTCGCCGCTGGCTATCCCCGCTTCAGTCGATCCTGAATATGGCTGCCAGACTCATTCACCTTTCCAACCGCTCCATCTCCGCCATCCCCCTCTGCCAATCCCTCCACTGGCTTCCGATTGCGCAACGGATCAAATTCAAAATCCTAACATTGACGTACAAAGCCGTCCACCATACTGCCCCGAACTACATCACTGACCTAATATCCAAGTACCACCCAACACGCACACTCCGCTCCTCACAAGACCTCCTCCTCTCTAGTTCCCTGGTCTCCTCCTCCCATGCCCGCCTCCAGGACTTCTCCAGGGTGTCACCCATCCTCTGGAACTCCCTGCCCCAACCCATCAGATTATCACCTACTCTCCTCTCCTTTAGGCGCACCCTGAAAACCCACCTCTTCAGGGAAGCCTACCCCACCCCCTGCTAACTTGCCGACCTCCTCCACTCTTCCTACCACTCCATCCGCCACAGGTATCTCCTCCTGTGCCACCATCCCCTCCCTCCTAGATTGTAAGCTCCAAAGAGCAGGGCCCTCGATCCCCTCATGTTTTGCATTGTATTGGTATTGTTCTGTCACATGTTCTGTCCCCCTATTGGCGCTTTATAAATACTGTATAATAATAATTAGAGATGAGCGAATCGAACCAGGCGAACCGGAATTCGATACGAATTTCAGGAAAAATTCGATTCGCGTCGAATCCGAATATTTGCCTACTTCGGGTGCGCGAATCGGATTTTTCCCGATCAGCCGGCAAAAGTGTCCCTGTAGAGAGCTCCGCTATTTCTGACAGTTCTCTGACAGAAGGAACACATGTACAGCGGTTGAAACATTGTATCTATTAGTTTCCATTTAGGATACAGATGTTTCAACCGCTGTACATGTGAAGAAGCTGTCAGAGAACTGTCAGAAATAGAGGAACTCTGCACATACACTTTTTGCCGGTTTGGAATTCTTATTTTCATCCTACTTCTTCTTCTTCTTCTACTTCTTCATCCTCATCCTCATCCTCAGAAGAAGAAGAAGAGGATGAGGATGAAGAAGAAGAAGAAGAAGAAGTAGGATGAAAATAAGAATAATTCCAAGCCGGCAAAAAGTGTATGTGCAGAGTTCCTCTATTCTGCAGATACACTTAGAGGAGCTCTGCAGATACACTTAGAGGAGCTCTGCACATACACTTTTTGCCGGCTTGGAATTAATCTTATTTTCATCCTACTTCTTCTTCTTCTTCTTCTTCATCCTCATCCTCAGAAGAAGAAGAAGAGGATGAGGATGAAGAAGAAGAAGTAGGATGAAAATAAGAATAATTCCAAGCCGGCAAAAAGTGTATCTGCAGAGCTCCTCTAAGTGTATCTGCAGAATGTCATTTATGGAAACAAATAGATACAATGTTTCAACCGCTGTATGGAGGGAATGTCCCAGAACTGTCACAAATAGACTATTTCTGACAGTTCTGGGACATTCACTCCATACATGTCCCAGAACTGTCAGAAATAGACTATTTCTGACAGTTCTGGGACATTCCCTCAATACAGCGGTTGAAACCGCTGTATGGAGTGAATGTCACAGAACTGTCAGAAATAGACAGAAACTGTCACAGAACTGTCCTTCTTCTCATCCTTCTCCTTCTTCTCATCCTTCTTCTCATCCTTCTCCTTCTTCTCATCCTTCTCCTTCTTCTCATCCTTCTCCTTCTTCTCATCCTTCTCCTTCTCCTTCTTCTCATCCTTCTTCTCATCCTTCTCCTTCTTCTCATCCTTCTCCTTCTTCTCATCCTTCTCCTTCTCCTTCTTCTCATCCTTCTCCTTCTCCTTCTTCTCATCCTTCTCCTTCTTCTCATCCTTCTCCTTCTTCTCATCCTTCTCCTTCTCCTTCTTCTCATCCTTCTCCTTCTTCTCATCCTTCTCCTTCTTCTCATCCTTCTCCTTCTCCTTCCTCATCTCCAAGGGCATTTAAATTAAAGGTACAGTGTTCTGCACTAATTTAAAGGCTCTCTGAAGCCTAGAAACCCTTTTTATAAGTTAACTTTGTAGCGAATTAATTCGCATCGAATCGAATTTCTTCCTGGAATTCGCCGAATCAGCCGAATCGAATTTTTGAAAAATTCGCTCATCTCTAATAATAATAATAATAATATGTAGAGATGAGCGAATCGAACCAGGCGAACCGGAATTCGATACGAATTTCAGGAAAAATTCGATTCGCGTCGAATCCGAATATTTGCCTACTTCGGGTGCGCGAATCGGATTTTTCCCGATCAGCCGGCAAAAGTGTCCCTGCAGAGAGCTCCGCTATTTCTGACAGTTCTCTGACAGAAGGAACACATGTACAGCGGTTGAAACATTGTATCTATTAGTTTCCATTTAGGATACAGATGTTTCAACCGCTGTACATGTGAAGAAGCTGTCAGAGAACTGTCAGAAATAGAGGAGCTCTGCACATACACTTTTTGCCGGCTTGGAATTAATCTTATTTTCATCCTACTTCTTCTTCTTCTTCTTCTTCATCCTCATCCTCATCCTCAGAAGAAGAAGAGGATGAGGATGAAGAAGAAGAAGAAGAAGTAGGATGAAAATAAGAATAATTCCAAGCCGGCAAAAAGTGTATCTGCAGAGCTCCTCTAAGTGTATCTGCAGAATGTCATTTATGGAAACAAATAGATACAATGTTTCAACCGCTGTATGGAGGGAATGTCCCAGAACTGTCAGAAATAGTCTATTTATGACAGTTCTGGGACATTCCCTCCATACAGCGGTTGAAACCGCTGTATGGAGGGAATGTCCCACAACTGTCAGAAATAGACTATTTCTGACAGTTCTGGGACATTCACTCCATACATGTCCCAGAACTGTCAGAAATAGACTATTTCTGACAGTTCTGGGACATTCCCTCAATACAGCGGTTGAAACCGCTGTATGGAGTGAATGTCACAGAACTGTCAGAAATAGACAGAAACTGTCACAGAACTGTCCTTCTTCTCATCCTTCTCCTTCTTCTCATCCTTCTTCTCATCCTTCTCCTTCTTCTCATCCTTCTCCTTCTTCTCATCCTTCTCCTTCTTCTCATCCTTCTCCTTCTTCTCATCCCTCTTCTCATCCTTCTCCTTCTTCTCATCCTTCTTCTCATCCTTCTCCTTCTCCTTCTTCTCATCCTTCTTCTCATCCTTCTTCTCATCCTTCTCCTTCTTCTCATCCTTCTCCTTCTTCTCATCCTTCTCCTTCTCCTTCTTCTCATCCTTCTCCTTCTTCTCATCCTTCTCCTTCTCCTTCTCCTTCTTCTCATCCTTCTCCTTCTTCTCATCCTTCTCCTTCTTCTCATCCTTCTCCTTCTCCTTCTCCTTCTTCTCATCCTTCTCCTTCTCCTTCTCCTTCCTCATCTCCAAGGGCATTTAAATTAAAGGTACAGTGTTCTGCACTAATTTAAAGGCTCTCTGAAGCCTAGAAACCCTTTTTATAAGTTAACTTCGTAGCGAATTAATTCGCATCGAATCGAATTTCTTCCTGGAATTCGCCGAATCAGCCGAATCGAATTTTTGAAAAATTCGCTCATCTCTAATAATATGCTTTATATTTGCTTCAATAATTGCATTTACATGTAGTGTGTACTGTGGGAGACCAGATATAGTGAATGCAGGGTCCGGGGAGACCAGATATAGTGAATGCAGGGTCTGGGGAGACCAGATATAGTGAATGCCGGGTCTGGGGAGACCAGATATAGTGAATGCAGGGACCTGGGAGACCAGATATAGTGAATGCAGGGACCTGGGAGACCAGATATAGTGAATGCCGTGTCCATGGAGACCAGATATAGTGAATGCAGGGTCCAGGGAGAACAGATATAGTGAATACAGGGTCCCGGGGAGACCAGATATAGTGAATGCAGGGACCTGGGAGACCAGATATAGTGAATGCAGGGTCCGGGGAGACCAGATATAGGGAATGCAGGGTCCCGGGAGACCAGATATAGTGAATGCAGGGTCCGGGGAGACCAGATATAGTGAATGCAGGGTCCCGGGAGACCAGATATAGTGAATGCAGGGTCCGGGGAGACCAGATATAGTGAATGCAGGGTCCGGGGAGAGCAGATATAGTGAATGCAGGGTCCTGGGAGACCGGATATAGTGAATGCAGGGTCCTGGGAGACCGGATATAGTGAATGCAGGGTCCTGGGAGACCGGATATAGTGAATGCAGGGTCCTGGGAGACCAGATATAGTGAATGCAGGGTCTGGGGAGACCAGATATAGTGAATGCAGGGTCCTGGGAGAGCGGATATAGTGAATGCAGGGTCCTGGGAGACCGGATATAGTGAATGCAGGGTCCTGTGAGACCAGATACAGTGAATGCAGGGTCCGGGGAGACCAGATATAGTGAATGCAGGGTCCGGGGAGACCAGATATAGTGAATGCAGGGTCCTGGGAGACCAGATACAGTGAATGCAGGGTCCGGGGAGACCAGATACAGTGAATGCAGGGTCCGGGGAGACCAGATATAGTGAATGCAGGGTCCTGGGAGACCAGATATAGTGAATGCAGGGTCCTGGGAGACTGGATATAGTGAATGCAGGGTCCTGGGAGACCGAATATAGTGAATGCAGGGTCCGGGAAGACCAGATATAGTGAATGCAGGGTCCGGGGTTTAGTAACACTTTAAGTAATGATACTGACTGTATTTTTTTTAGAATCCATAACTAGTATTTTTTTAATTTGTGATGGGCGTAAAGATAGCCTTCTTTGAGAAGGCTTTGCTGCGTTTAGTATTAGGTTACACAGAGTTCTCCTACTATTTGCATGGAGTTCATGGTGGAATGACATTTCTTACCAATCATGTTAGGCCTGGTTCACACCCATGCATTTTTCAGTGCTTTTTGCATTTTGCAGAGACTAGCTGCAATCCATTTAACATGGTTTCCTATGGGACACGTTCACATCTCTGCATTTTCAGCTGCTGTGTTTTTGGATAGGGTCAGGAACTTTTTCTCTTGCAGCAAAGTGCAACGCATAGGTGTGAAGGAGGCCTTACAGAAGGCTGCCAGGTTGACCTCCCATATCTTCAGCCAAACATTGGGATATATATAGAATGCCTTTACAATGAAAAATACCTTTGACATTAGGTAGTGGTTTCAGTGGTGCAAAAAAGGTAATGTCCCCCAGTTGATCCACTTTTTCGAGATTCCTAGGCTTCAATCTAGGCTGGCCTCCAAAGGGGAGGCCTTTCGCAGTGGTAAAAATGTGAAAGTGTAAGAGCACCAAGTACATGAACTTAGATCTCAAAGTATTACATTTGTTCATCTTTTTTGTATGTCCAAACTCTCTAAGAAAAGTCTTGGAGACCTTGAGCAAACAGAAGGACAAAAAATGCATTTTTTGTGTGCTTGAAGGTCCTACGCCCCAACCGCTTCAGTGTTGTCCACTTGAACCCGAATATTATGGAGAGAAGTGCTAAGGAGTGTGAAGACAACGTATCAATGTTCATAGTTTTTTCGTTTTTAAAATAAAATATATTTTCAGTTCACAAAAAGCTGTTATTGCAGGAATCAGTTTTGTTTACAAATGCTCTTTCTTGTTATATTATTGATTTTTTTTTTTTTTAATTAGATCACAAAACCTATCGCTCAGGGTTTTGATCTTTAAAATATCTCTAACTCCTGAGATAATTGTGAGGTGTGGGGAAAAAAATGAATTGGAGCCTTTCCAGGTGGAAACAAAAGAATAATTAATTGGAAAAAAAACTTGTACAGTCAAAGGGTCAACCCATTTTATTCTCTTCCCATCCGGCCCATGCTGATAAATGGCCGGATGGGAGCGCTGCCGATGCTGGTGGACGTTTCTAAATATCCCCCTGCATCCATTGCCTCTGTGTGAGGTTCTGATTCATGTGATCACTGATTGGCCAATCAGTGATCACATGAACAGTAGTAAACAAGATGTCACTTCCTGACATCATTGCTTACTAATTGTGAAATCTGTGAATGATCACAGAGGTCACATGGTACAAGGCTATTCACAACAGCCTTGTACCATGTGACAAGCTGTGACCAATCACAGCTCTCATAGTATTTCTCAATGGCTGCAGGAATGCAGCCAGAGAGAAGAATACATTATTGCTTTTACAGCCTTTATGGGTGTAAAAGCAATCAGTGTAAAAAAAGAAAAAAAAAATCTTTATCACCCCCCACATGTAGTACAGTGTCACTATGGTGACAGTATGTTAAAAAAACACACATAAATAATAATATAAAAAATAAATAAAACTGTAAAAAAATTTTAAAATTATAATTTTCTTAATAAACTAATTTGGGTTATTTTTTTTTTTCTAAAAAGATAGATGAATACATTTTGGCCAATATTTATAAAGAAATATTATTTATTTATTTTTAAAATTTTATAAGAAAAACACTTTTTTTGGACTTTTTCATTTTTATAGCAAAAAAATAAAAATAAAAATTCCAGTGGTGAATAAATACCACCAAAATAAAGTTTTATCTGTCTCAAAAAAATGCTAAAAATTTAATATGGGTACAGTGTCGCATGACCGCGCAATTGTCACTCAAAGTGTGATGGCACTGAAAGCTGAAAATTGGCCTGGACAGGAAGTGGGTGAAAGTGTCCGGACTTGAAGTGGTTAAACTGTTTTCAATGCTGTGATAGTTTGACTGACAAATACTTAGTCATGTAACACTGTATCCAAATTAATTTTACACCATTTTGTGAGAAAGATAAGGCTTTCTTTTGGTGGTAATTAATAATCACAGTTTTTTTTTCCTTTTAATTTGTTCTACATAAAAGGAAAAAGACCAAACAATTTGAAAAAATGACATGTTGATAATCCATTCATTTATTCCACATTCATAAATTGCTTTTATTGCTTCTCCTTCCTGTCTGTAAGAGGAATAGGAGGGGAGAACTTCAATGTAAACATAGCAGTGTGTATTCATTCATGATTACTGTGATGGTTCATCACAGCAATCACAAGGTACAGAGTCGCTCAGATTGGCTCTGTTCCCTGTGTCTGTGTGGCAAACTGTTAAATAATGGCTTGGTACACACTTATTAACAGGCTCAGTGGCTGCCCAATGAAAATTCAGAACTGGTGTTTCGGTTTCTAGGAAATACTGAAGAGTGAAATCACCATACGGTTTCTTATACTCAGGAACTCTTTTCGTGAGAACTGTGCTGTTCCTGTATCAGAATACGTTCTTTGGCCATTATGGGGAGTTTTCACCCTCTTGCTATTTATTTTATGGAGAATTTAACAGTTGAAACACACAACGATGTTTAGGGACACCCACATCTTTTAGGTGGAAAGAAATGAGAACATTTGGTAATTACTGTATATCAGAGAGCTCTCATTGTTGGAAGCTGACTTAGGCCACCAGGCTCCACCTATCGCTTTTGGGTGGCATGGCTATTTAATGTTCTCCTCTTGGATGGATCTATGAAAGAAAGGACACCTGGTCCTCCAGTCTTTGTCTCTCTTACACCTTGGATAAAGAACTCACCTGTTCTATAAATGTGATCAGAGCCTCGCGGTTCCCATCCCACTCCCGCGGCAGCTCCGCCTCTTTGGGGAACTTGTTGCAGCTCAGCTCCAATGTTATTTCAAAACAGTTTTTGTAAAGGTAATTGAAGTCCTGCATACCTATTAGAATAAATTACAAAATATATTGTTTGTAATAATGGAAACTTGTATTGTTTTGCGTTCTTTTTCATTGTTGTCACACAATTAAAAGCATCTGAAAATTACAAAAAATGTTTTTGTATTTCTTGTTTGAAAGCAGAGAAAATACATGATTTACAGTGAGGTCCATATGTGTTTGGACACAGGCACAATTTTAGTTTTTTTCTGGTATTGACTAAAACATATTGAAGCCCATTGTTATATAATGGATACGGGCTGAAAGTGCACACTCTCAGGTTTAATTTGAGGGTATGTACATCCAAATTGGAGGAAGGTTTAGGAATTACAGCTCTTAAGATGACCTAACCAGCTGTAACACAGCAGAAAAATAAATACATTTCAGCCGAAGCTAAAAATTACAATAAAAACGTATTTATGTGAACTTTCTTACTATTTTGTACTCAGCTCTTCTAATCCAGGCACCCCTGCCAGACAGCATGGTAAAGTCTGTGACCTCACCTTTTTCTTCTTCAGTTAAAGCATATGTAAACCTTAAAGTAAACTAGAAATGAAAGGCAAAACGTTTGCGTATAGAAATAAAAACATAATAATAAATACTTTTTCCCACTTTGTTATAAGTGATCACATTCCCTCTTTTCTCAGCTGCATAAGGAGCTCAGATTGCTGGGGGAGGAGAATCAGCAGCCCAATGGTCTTCCCAGTGAATGGCGGTTTAGGGGGTAGGCATTTCAGGAGAAGTCTGGTTGTAAGAGAGCAGGCTGAGTTCCCAGCACAGCTAGAGAACTGACCATGCTGTGGTCAGTTTTTGATAGGAAAGCAGAGGGACTGGCAGGAACACCAGGAATGTCACACAAAGGAAGCAATACAAAGAGAACAGGATATCTTTTCATACAAGTACAAGGTACAACAGGCACATATTAGGAATATGAAATGGTGGGTTTACATATTCTTTAAAGCGGAGCTCCGCCGAAAAGGGGAAGTTCCACTTAAGACCTCATCCCCTGCTCCCATTTAAGGATTGGCACCTCTGAGAAGTGGGGGTACCCTAATTTGACAGGTACCTGCTCCCACTTACGTTGCACTTGCAATGGCGTGGGCCCGCTTTCAAACCCATACCAGACCTTTATCCATGCATGCAGCCTGGCAGGCCAAGAAAGGGGGGGGGGGGGCAAGTGAGCACCCCCCTTCCCTCCTGAACCATACCAGGCAACATACTCTCAACAAAAGCAGCTTGTCCTCATATTGATGGGGACAAGGGCCTCTTCCCCACAATCATGGGTAGTGGTTGTGGGGCCTGCGAGCAGGGGGCTTATCAGAATCTGAAAGCCCCTTTTAACAAGTGGGCCTCCAAATCCCGACCCATCCCCATGTAAATGAGTACATTGTACCCTACTCATTCACCAAAAAAAGTGTCAAAAATAAATAAAAACATAGGTCCTTTGATAAAAAAAACGAAATAATGTCCCCCCGAAGTTAGTCCAGTGTCAATCATGATGCCACCGACTCAAACAAAAAAAAACCTCCACACCCGACATTGCTTCGCACTGTCTGACAGCTCCACCGTCTCCTGACGCTAAATAAACTAAGGGGCGAGACCACTCGACCGACTAGTGCATGCTGTATCGATGACATCACAAGGGGTGGGGTCACCCAACGCCATCGGGTAGACCTGCCCCTTAGTTTATTTAGGGGTGGGAAGTGGCAGAGCTGACTGAAGGCAGGAGCCAACGTTGAGTGCAGAGCTTTTCTGTTGGTTTGGGTTGATGATATTTGCAACACTTGAATAGCTTAAAGTGGATCTTCACCCTCAAAGCACTCATCTCTCTATCCACCCCTCCTCCCCTGCTCTACACAAAAAGCCCTTTTTTAAATTACCTTTTTTTAAAGAAAGTCTTTGGCATAGGCGAATGACTTGCACCGTGCTCCCTTTGCCTCCTGGGATATACATGCCACATATCCCAGGAGACATAACCTTTCATTCACAAAGGAGTGGGCCTAGAGGTGCGTCATTGGGAGGCATGTCAACTGAAGCTGAAGAGACGGCATCTTCATGATGATGTTACACAAAAACATGGCGGTGCAGGACTGAGGGATGGCAGAAGAGAAGGGAATCCCAGCAGGACAACGATGGATCGTTTAGTTGGGCGAGTATCTGAATTATCGCTCAGCAGGGGGTTTAAAAAAAAATGGTGGGGGGGGGGAGGGGTGGTGAAGATCCACTTTAAGTCTTCTTGCCCATAACAAGAGGTTATTAGCTAAGGTGCCATGAATGCAACCCACACAACCTCAAACTATTTTAAAGCCTAACTTCAACCAAAAGTTTGAGAGGGAGGGCAGAGCGGGCAGGGTATAAGACTTATTAGTGTGTTGCTGCACCTTCACTGCCCAATCAGAAGGCTGCAGGCAAGGAGGCACATTGTATTGTTTAATTCCAGCATAGAAAATGGAGTCACCATCCCAGCTGGGCTGTCTGGCAGAGGTGTATGAATCCCAAATGTGTCTGGACAGAATTATCAATAATGTGGAAGATAAGACAGTTCACATACAGTATGTGTATTTCAACTTTAAAAAAGCAAATGTGAAATTTGATGGGTCACTGCACTGGCCACTGACTGGTCATTTATTAAAAAATTCAACTCTCACATTATTCCACAGCCCAGGTTGAAGTGACGGTAGTTGGTTCACACACCAATATAAACATTTTCCAGTCGAGGTAAAACGTTCATTCTTTCTACAATTCACAAATCTATTCAGCACTATTCTGACATATTAGTTCAATTACTAACATCTTATTATACAAACACACATTCAGTGATTCAAACGTGAACGGCCCATTAATAAAACAAAGATGTCGATTGTAATGTAACGGCATAATTAATGAAGTGGAATGTTGTGTGTTATGTTCTCAGTGGTGTCACCAGCCCAGGAATGTAAAATGTCTGTAGCCAGTTACTCCCAGAAATAATCTCATTAACTATTTTAGGCATTTTGGTTGGTTTAGCCTTCCATGACCTCAAACATTTCACCCGGCTTGGATAGGCTTAATTATTACAGGAAGGCAAACATAACCAACATCTATACATTTGGAAACGTTTGAAAAAAAAAAAAACTGAAAGTGTTTCAAATAAACTGCTTTTTCATTAGTTCTTGACATTCTGTTTATAGTGCAGAACAGATTTTATAAATTAGCACATTCTACTGAAGATGACAGTGGGCTGTACTCTGTATGGATTGTACTCTACGGAAGGTGAGTACATTCTACAAATCTAAAGGTGAACACATTCTACACTACTAAAGGTGAGAACGTTCTACACTACTAAAGGTGAGAACGTTCTACACTACTAAAGGTGAGAACGTTCTACACTACTAAAGGTGAGCACATTCTACAAATCTAAAGGTGAGCACATTCTACACTACGAAAGGTGAGCACGTTCTACACTACTAAAGGTGAACACATTCTACAAATCTAAAGGTGAGAACGTTCTACACTACTAAAGGTGAACACATTCTACACTACTAAAGGTGAGAACGTTCTACACTACTAAAGGTGAACACATTCTACACTACTAAAGGTGAGAACGTTCTACACTACTAAAGGTGAACACATTCTACACTACTAAAGGTGAGAACGTTCTACACTATGAAAGGTGAGCACATTCTACACTACTAAAGGTGAACACATTCTACACTACTAAAGGTGAGAACGTTCTACACTATGAAAGGTGAGCACATTCTACACTACTAAAGGTGAACACATTCTACACTACTAAAGGTGAACACATTCTACACTACTAAAGGTGAGAACGTTCTACACTACTAAAGGTGAGAACGTTCTACACTACTAAATGTGAGAACGTTCTACACTACTAAAGGTGAGAACGTTCTACACTATGAAAGGTGAGAACGTTCTACACTATGAAAGGTGAGCACATTCTACACTACTAAAGGTGAACACATTCTACAAATCTAAAGGTGAACACATTCTACACTACTAAAGGTGAGAACGTTCTACACTACTAAAGGTGAGAACGTTCTACACTACTAAAGGTGAGAACGTTCTACACTACTAAAGGTGAGAACGTTCTACACTATGAAAGGTGAGCACATTCTACACTAATAAAGGTGAGAACGTTCTACACTACTAAAGGTGAGAACGTTCTACACTACTAAAGGTGAGAACGTTCTACACTACTAAAGGTGAGCACATTCTACAATACGAAAAGTGAGCGCATTCTATGCTACTAAAGGTGAGAACATTCTACACTAGTAAAGGTGAGAACGTTCTACACTACTAAAGTTGAGAACGTTCCACGCTACTAAAGGTGAGCACATTCTACACTAGGAAAGGTGAGCACGTTCTACACTACTAAAGGTGAGAACGTTCCACAGTACTAAAGGGAGAACGTTCTACACTACTAAATGTGAGAACGTTCTACACTACTAAAGGTGAGAACGTTCTACACTACTAAAGGTGAGAACGTTCTACACTATGAAAGGTGAGCACATTCTACACTACTAAAGGTGAACACATTCTACAAATCTAAAGATGAACACATTCTACACTACTAAAGGTGAGAACGTTCTACACTACTAAAGGTGAGAACGTTCTACACTACTAAAGGTGAGAACGTTGTACACTACTAAAGGTGAGAACTTTGTACACTACTAAAGGTGAGAACGTTCTACACTACTAAAGGTGAGAACGTTCTACACTATGAAAGGTGAGAACGTTCTACACTATGAAAGGTGAGCACATTCTACACTACTAAAGGTGAACACATTCTACAAATCTAAAGGTGAACACATTCTACACTACTAAAGGTGAGAACGTTCTACACTACTAAAGGTGAGAACGTTCTACACTACTAAAGGTGAGAACGTTCTACACTACTAAAGGTGAGAACGTTCTACACTATGAAAGGTGAGCACATTCTACACTAATAAAGGTAAGAACGTTCTACACTACTAAAGGTGAGAACGTTCTACACTACTAAAGGTGAGAACGTTCTACACTACTAAAGGTGAGCACATTCTACAGTACAAAAAGTGAGCACATTCTATGCTACTAAAGGTGAGAACATTCTACACTAGTAAAGGTGAGAACGTTCTACACTACTAAAGTTGAGAACGTTCCACGCTACTAAAGGTGAGCACATTCTACACTAGGAAAGGTGAGCACGTTCTACACTACTAAAGGTGAGAACGTTCCACAGTACTAAAGGGAGAACGTTCTACACTACTAAATGTGAGAACGTTCTACACTACTAAAGGTGAGAACGTTCTACACTACTAAAGGTGAGAACGTTCTACACTATGAAAGGTGAGCACATTCTACACTACTAAAGGTGAACACATTCTACAAATCTAAAGATGAACACATTCTACACTACTAAAGGTGAGAACGTTCTACACTACTAAAGGTGAGAACGTTCTACACTACTAAAGGTGAGAACGTTCTACATTACTAAAGGTGAGAACGTTCTACACTACTAAAGGTGAGAACGTTGTACACTACTAAAGGTGAGAACGTTGTACACTACTAAAGGTGAGAACTTTGTACACTACTAAAGGTGAGAACGTTCTACACTACTAAAGGTGAGAATGTTCTACACTATGAAAGGTGAGCACATTCTACACTAATAAAGGTGAGAACGTTCTACGCTACTAAAGGTGAGAACGTTCTACACTACTAAAGGTGAGAATGTTCTACACTACTAAAGGTGAGAACGTTCTACACTACTAAAGGTGAGAACGTTCTACACTACTAAAGGTGAGAACGTTCTACACTACTAAAGGTGAGCACATTCTACAAATCTAAAGGTGAGCACATTCTACACTACTAAAGGTGAACACATTCTACACTACTAAAGGTGAGAACGTTCTACACTACTAAAGGTGAGAACGTTCTACACTATGAAAGGTGAGCACATTCTACACTAATAAAGGTGAGAACGTTCTACACTACTGAAGGTGAGAACGTTCTACACTATGTAAGGTGAGCACATTCTACACTACTAAAGGTGAACACATTCTACACTACTAAAGGTGAGAACGTTCTACACTACTAAAGGTGAGAACGTTCTACACTACTAAAGGTGAGAACGTTCTACACTACTAAAGGTGAGAACGTTCTACACTACTAAAGGTGAGAACGTTCTACACTATGAAAGGTGAGAACGTTCTACACTATGAAAGGTGAGCACATTCTACACTACTAAAGGTGAACACATTCTACAAATCTAAAGGTGAACACATTCTACACTACTAAAGGTGAGAACGTTCTACACTACTAAAGGTGAGAACGTTCTACACTACTAAAGGTGAGAACGTTCTACACTACTAAAGGTGAGAACGTTCTACACTATGAAAGGTGAGCACATTCTACACTAATAAAGGTGAGAACGTTCTACACTACTAAAGGTGAGCACATTCTACAATACGAAAAGTGAGCGCATTCTATGCTACTAAAGGTGAGAACATTCTACACTAGTAAAGGTGAGAACGTTCTACACTACTAAAGTTGAGAACGTTCCACGCTACTAAAGGTGAGCACATTCTACACTAGGAAAGGTGAGCACGTTCTACACTACTAAAGGTGAGAACGTTCCACAGTACTAAAGGGAGAACGTTCTACACTACTAAATGTGAGAACGTTCTACACTACTAAAGGTGAGAACGTTCTACACTACTAAAGGTGAGAACGTTCTACACTATGAAAGGTGAGCACATTCTACACTACTAAAGGTGAACACATTCTACAAATCTAAAGATGAACACATTCTACACTACTAAAGGTGAGAACGTTCTACACTACTAAAGGTGAGAACGTTCTACACTACTAAAGGTGAGAACGTTCTACATTACTAAAGGTGAGAACGTTCTACACTACTAAAGGTGAGAACGTTCTACATTACTAAAGGTGAGAACATTCTACACTACTAAAGGTGAGAACGTTGTACACTACTAAAGGTGAGAACGTTGTACACTACTAAAGGTGAGAACTTTGTACACTACTAAAGGTGAGAACGTTCTACACTACTAAAGGTGAGAATGTTCTACACTATGAAAGGTGAGAACGTTCTACACTATGAAAGGTGAGAACGTTCTACACTACTAAAGGTGAACACATTCTACAAATCTAAAGGTGAACACATTCTACACTACTAAAGGTGAGAACGTTCTACACTACTAAAGGTGAGAACGTTCTACACTACTAAAGGTGAGAACGTTCTACACTACTAAAGGTGAGAACGTTCTACACTATGAAAGGTGAGCACATTCTACACTAATAAAGGTGAGAACGTTCTACACTACTAAAGGTGAGAACGTTCTACACTACTAAAGGTGAGCACATTCTACAATACGAAAAGTGAGCACATTCTATGCTACTAAAGGTGAGCACATTCTACACTAGGAAAGGTGAGCACGTTCTACACTACTAAAGGTGAGAACGTTCCACAGTACTAAAGGGAGAACGTTCTACACTACTAAATGTGAGAACGTTCTACACTACTAAAGGTGAGAACGTTCTACACTACTAAAGGTGAGAACGTTCTACACTATGAAAGGTGAGCACATTCTACACTACTAAAGGTGAACACATTCTACAAATCTAAAGATGAACACATTCTACACTACTAAAGGTGAGAACGTTCTACACTACTAAAGGTGAGAACGTTCTACACTACTAAAGGTGAGAACGTTCTACATTACTAAAGGTGAGAACGTTCTACACTACTAAAGGTGAGAACATTGTACACTACTAAAGGTGAGAACGTTGTACACTACTAAAGGTGAGAACTTTGTACACTACTAAAGGTGAGAACGTTCTACACTACTAAAGGTGAGAACGTTCTACACTATGAAAGGTGAGCACATTCTACACTAATAAAGGTGAGAACGTTCTACGCTACTAAAGGTGAGAACGTTCTACACTACTAAAGGTGAGCACATTCTACACTACTAAAGGTGAGAACGTTCTACACTACTAAAGGTGAGAATGTTCTACACTACTAAAGGTGAGCACATTCTACACTACTAAAGGTGAGAACGTTCTACATTACTAAAGGTGAGAACGTTCTACACTACTAGAGGGGAGCTCATTTCCAACATTTTTCCAGTCAAGGCACCCTCTAAAATTATGAACAGTCACAAGACAGCCTTTAAAATCATGGACAATCACAAGACACCCTTTAAAATCATGGACAGTCTCTGAGATACCCCATTCTAAAATGTAAAAAAACTATTCTAATCATTTTATATAACGCAGCAACATCCACATACATAGGACACCCAACGTTAGTGTTGATATATTCTTTCAAAGCAAATACACTTTTGCACACTGGTACTGACTAGTATTCCAGTGTTTCTCTTCTCCCTCAGTTTTTCTTCATCACTCAGCCATTGTGACCCCAGCATTCACGTGTAACTAAAAGGCAGGCTTGTTCCACCCACTGGCTTGTATACAAATTTTTACCAATTTGTAGACATTTTGCCAAGGTACCCCAGAACGCATGGGCACCCTGGTTGAAAAAGGCTATTCTACACTACTAGAGGTGAGCACATTCTACACTACTAGAGGTGGGAACGTTCTATACTGCCAGACGGGAGCACATTCTACACTCCTAGAGGAGATCACTTTCTACAGTACACTACTAGAGATGAGAATGTTCTACACTACTAGAGGTGGGAATGTTCTACACTACTAGAGGTGGGAATGTTCTACACTACTAGAGGTGGGAATGTTCTACACTACTAGAGGGGAGCACCTTCTACAGTACAAGAGGTGAGCACATTCTACACTACTAGAGGTGGAAATGTTCTATATTAATAGGGGGGACCACATTCTACACTACTAAGGGTGGGAACGTTCTGTACTGCCAGAGGGGAGCACATTCTACACTCCTAGAGGTGGGAATGTTCTATATTACTAGAGGGGACCACATTCTATACTACTAGAGGTGGGAACATTCTATATTGCCAGAGGGGAGCACATTCTACACTCCTAGAGATGAGAATGTTCTACACTACTAGAGGTGGGAATGTTCTACACTACTAGAGGGGAGCACCTTCTACACTACTAGAGGTGAGTACACTACATTACTAGAGGTGGAAACATTCTATATTACTAGAGGGGAGCACCTTCTACACTACTAGAGGTGAGCACACTACATTAATAGAGGTGGAAATGTTCTATATTACTAGACGGGACCACATTCTACACTACTAAAGGTGGGAACATTCTATATTGCCAGAGGGAAGCACATTCTACACTCCTAGAGGGGATCACTTTCTACAGTACACTACTAGAGATGAGAATGTTCTACACTACTAGAGGTGGGAATGTTCTACAATACTAGAGGTGGGAATGTTCTACACTACTAGAGGTGGGAATGTTCTACACTACTAGAGATGAGAATGTTCTACACTACTAGAGGTGGGAATGTTCTACACTACTAGAGGTGGGAATGTTCTACACTACTAGAGGTGGGAATGTTCTACACTACTAGAGGGGAGCACCTTCTACAGTACAAGAGGTGAGTACATTCTACAGTACTATTGGTGATCATATTTGAGGTGATTATATTCTGCACTAGAGGTGAGACGATTCTGGACTAGGAGAGGTGAGCACATTCTACACTACTGCATATGAGAGAGGAGCACATTCTGTACTACAACAGGCGAGCAGATTCTACACCACAAGAGAGGAGCGCATTCTGCACCACTAGAGATATGCAGATTCTACACCACAAGAAGGGAGCACATTTTATATACTACAGATGATCCAAATCTACACTACTATTGATGAGTGCAATCTTCACTACTACAGGGGAGCACATTCTACACTACAAGAAGTGAGCACATTCGAGACTAATATTGGTGAGCATATATGAGTTGATCACATTCTACAGCACTAGAAGTGAGCAGTTTCTACCAGGGGCGGACTGACAACTCATGGGGCCCCCTGGCAATAGGGGATCATGGGGCCCCTGTGTCCTCACCCACACCCAAAAAAAGCCTATGAAAAAGCCAATGAAAGGTACCAGGGGCATCTCATGGGGCCCCCTACTAACCCCAGGCCCTCGGGCAGTGCCCGAGTGCTCCAATGGTCAGCCCGCCCCTGGTTTCTACTCTAGGCGAGGTGAACACATTCTACGAGAGTTAAGCACCACTAGAGGTGAACACGTTCCGCATACGAGAGGGGAGCACATTCCACACTACAGTAGGTGAGCGGGTTCTACACTGTGAGAGAGGAGCGCATTCTATACCACTAGAGATATGCAGATTCTACACCACGAGAAGGGAGCATATTTACACTACTAGAGGTGAGCACATTCTACACTATGAAAGGTGAACATACTTTATACTACTAGAGATGATCCAATTCTAAAATGAGTGTCAGTGTTGTACACTGCTTTATCATACTCACCTGATTGTAAGTGTAATACGATTTTTAATAAACAGTTGGTTTTAACTTTGCTGTTGTATGAGGCTTCTCCTTGCTTAATCCTATATATCATCATGATGAGCAGTATGGGATATTAGAGTCGAGTCCTGGTGGGACCGCACACCTTTTTGCTGAATGCAGCAATTCTTCCTGTGGCCTGACAGTGAGAGTGCTAGCTTGGAGTTGTGACGCACATGCTTGCTTGATCTCTATAGCCTGAGATCATTTCATTTTGGTAAGAGGCTTGCTTGTTTGTTAAGTTTGAGGACGAAAGCACTTTATATGACGTTTTGCAGCACAGAGCATTTTGTCCACGATTTACTTTAAGACTTTTTAAATGTATTTATTTACATTTTGCATATGAATTTTCAGTAATTAATTAATTAAATTATTTATATATTCAACTTTGTTCACGTTTAGATTGAAGTTATATTTTTGTAAATTAATTATGGGGATATTATTTAATTGATTATTCATATGGGCACGTATTATTGATTTATTCATGCAAATTTTATTTAAAGGAACAGCGCACTGTCTATTTAGAATGATCCAATTCTACACTAGCGGTGAGCACATTCTACAAAATGATAGGTTAGCAGATTCTACACCAGCCTTTCTCAACCAGGGTGCCCAGGCACCCCGGGGTGCCTTCAGTCTTCTTCAGGGGTGCCTTGGCAAAATGCCCAAAAATTGTATAAAAATCAGCAGGTGGATAATCTTGCCTTTTAGTACACAAAGCCACAGATTTTCATTGTGCACGTTTATGACCTTCTAGCTGCCAGCATCCTAACAACCAATGATATCATCAGTTAATAAGGAGGACGTTGGGTGCATGCACATCATCCTTGTTTGGCCCTCCTTGCCCCTCTCCATCAGCACTGGGGTCACATTAGCAGAGTGAGGGAGAGACAAGGAGTCACATTGGAATACTAGTCAGTACCAGTGTACAAAGGTGTATTTGCTTGGGAAGAATGAATCACCTCTAACATTGGGTGTACTGGATGTGTGTAGAACAGTTTTTTTACATTTTAATTTGGGGTGCCTTGAGATTATCCAGAATTTTAAAGGGTGCCTTGACTGAAAAAACATTGAGAAAACTGTTCTACACCTAGAGGTGAACCCATTCTACATTACTAGAGGAGAACACATCCTACACTATTTGAGGTAAACACATTAAACACTACTAAAGAGATGAGCATTTTCTACACCACTAGAGACACACTTTTATGATGTAGGGACAGTGAGGAGAGCTGCAGGATTTACCCGTTTTTCTTGGAGTGAAAATACCAGTGCTAAGCTGTACGCCCCAATGACTAACATACCTTAAGCAGTATACATATTTAAAAAAGCTTCTATGGTATGACCAAATTTCTCTTTTTTTTTGGTCATGCTCAGTGTGTTCCACTTACCTTTTTAATATTACAAAAAAATATTTATTAACCAATCAGGCTTAATATTTTCCTTTCCAAAACAGAAAGGAGATTCTGAGGTCCCAGCAAAACTACCAAGCCCAAAACACCTGAGGAAAAGACCACAAGATAATCAGAGATTTCCATGTTTATATAAAAACATCTTATTGGTATAACCAATGCATACCTTTCGATAGCGAATACCAAGAAGCTCCATTAGTGATGCCATATGGAAAGTAATCCCCACAATTAAACTCTCTATGCATCCATCCATGAGCAAAGGAATAAGACATTGCTAACTGCAAAGACAAAAAGATCAGATATCAGCCAGGCAATATTGATGTATAAAATCAACACTGCTGATGATTGTTTATAGACAGAGTAGGAAAATATCAGTAACTACATAAAAAAAGTGTCAGGTGTAACAAAATTGGACATCAGCTGAAAGTTGAAGAGTTGTCACTTTAACAGTACCAACAATGCACATTGTCAGAAAGAGTCGACTATTAGCACCAGTCCCAGAAAATCAGCATTATGAATTTCATTGAATATACAAATAGCAAAAATCACTCTACTTCAGTGTAGTCAACCACCACACTATATAGGTCAGACATGCTACAAAAAAGTCCAGGAAGGACAAGTTTTACACAGCATTTTTTAAGAAAGGTACACCATTGTGTAACATTTATGTTGGAACAAGAAGATCAACCGCTATATGACAATTATTCACTGCAAAATATATGTTAAAGATGCCAACCAAAGACATACTTCCAAGAAAGTCTACCAATACATAAAATTTATCCATAAAAGATGAATTACTCTAAAAAAGTGTGTCAGAAAGTCAACTCCTGCATAACAGATGACAAAAAAGTCATAGTTCTACAAAGTATCCAAGTTGACCAACCACTATGCAACTGTGTTTTGGAAGGATATTTCTTATACTTGTGTGTTAGAAGGCCACCATTACAAGGCATGTGAATATAAACATCTCCCCTTTCATATTACCCTACCTGAATCAACAACAGGAAGCAAAAATGCCTACAACCAGTAGTATATATCAAGCCAAAACATTTGTACAAGTGGAAGCATCACAGTTAACCACCTCCAGAGAAACCCATGTCTGTAAAGTCAGCTGGAAAAGTGATGGCCTCTGACCTTTGGGATTTAAAGGCATATTGATGGTTGATTTCCTACCAAATGTCTAAACCATCATTGGACAGTACTTCTGCTAACTTGCTAACCCAGCTTTGTGAGGAAATAAAATCCAAAAGGCCTGAGATGCTGACAAAAGGTGTACTATTCCACCAGGATAATGCTTGCCCTCACACCTCCACAGTTGCAATGGAAACAATTCACCAGTGTGGCTTCAAATTAATACCCCACCCACCATATTCACCAGTTCTAGCACCTTCGGATGTCTACCTCTTTCCGAAGCTAAAAAAGCCATCTCTGTGGCACCAGATTTTCTTCAACAGGGAAGGTTATGCATGCTGTTTTTTACAGACTAGGAGGAAACCTACAAAATTGGCATTATGACATAGGAAAATCAAAGGACTAAGTGCAAAGACTTGAAAGGAGAATATGTTAGGAAATGACATAGTTTGAAAAATCTAAGCAAACTCTTTCTATGCAGGCTAAGATTTCTTCAATCCACCCTCGTATTTCTTTTGTATGGAGTAGGGGAAAGTTAGGTTTTTTTTGCCTTCTTTGTCCTTGCTGGTGAGATTCACCCTTTTTATTTCTAATGGTGACCACCATTACTGGGACAGAAAGTGACAAGTAATCTAAAATTTTACGGCTGTCACCAGAAGGTAAGGGTAACATTTCCAGTGAGGACAGTACACCTGATCTGGTGACAACTATTTAAGAGGAGATTTCCCCTAACTTATGTGATTTTGACTTATTACCTGCTGTATTTAACCTGGTCACTTAACCAAGGGTATAACTTTGGCTGACCATACATATGTAAAATATATCTGTATGGACAATGCCAGAATTCCCTGCATCTTTTCTTTTGCAAAACCTATACTGGACCAGAGACAATCCACTGGAAAATGGTTTTATCAGCTGGGAAGGGAATGTCCTGTCAATCCCTCATTGTTCCTACTGTGCACTGTTTCTGTGCAGAGGATTGTCTACCACTATGATGTACATACTATTTGTAAGCAGTGACCAAAAATCAGCTTTAGAGTCGAATAATATGATATTACTTACCGCTTTAAACACTTTATCATCTGGGGTAGCAGAATAGCTAGTGGTGCGGCGGTAACCCCTGACCCGAAGATCTTTACTTTTATCAAATGGATAATTAGCTACAACAGCTCCACCGTGAAGGTTTGCAGAAAGCACAAAGTTATGGTTTTCAATCCAGTTAATTATGGCCTGTGTTTCTGGCTCCACCTGTGAATAATCAGATAGAATTATCTGCAACATCACAAACATTAATGGAAGCTAATTAATAATGTAATGCATACAATGCGTAAATCAATTAACTCAAAATTAACAGATCTGTCTATACTTGCCTATTCTGAAGCCTCTCTGGTCTGGTCTCCAGTGGAGGCTTCTGTGTTCAGACAATGGCTTCAAATGCTTGGGAGTTGACTTCACCCATAGACTTACTATGTGGCATTCATTTTTGGTTGCCCCTCCTCCACATAGAAGTCATCTCTGACAGCTGATCCTAGGACTGGACTAGAGCAGCTTTAGAATAGGTAAGTAGAGGAATATTTTCTTTACAGGGCTAGTGTTAGGTCTTGGCTCCTACTACTTAACGAGCAGCTCTTTTCTTTCAGGGCTCAGAAGCTGCCTAGCTGTTGGTCAGTTACCAGCCATTTGTTGTCTCCACAGTGACTCACTAGTCCTGCGTCATTAGTCCAGCCTACAGCCAGCCATTTTTGCTATTTTAGCAGCCTAGCTAATTTCCTCCTTGCCCTTGCATGGCCTATGATCTCCAGTGTTTTCCTGCTTGTGTTCCTGTGTACAATTCAGTCTGTCTGACTTCTCTCCTGGTTCCTGTTACTGATTTTTGGCTCCTGACATTTGGTTTCCTGAACCTGGCTCGTCTGATTGCCCGCACTGGCATCCAAACCCTGACTTCTGTTTTGACTACATTCTTGATCTATATTATATTTGCTATTTCATTAAAGGTGTGATTTTAACTGCACTTTCTGTCTCTGTCTGGTTTATGGTTACTGACATTTAGATAGAATAGGTTTAGTATGGGGGTGGAAGTAGATTAAGTCAAATACATTTTGACTGGAATTCCATTTTAACCTCCGTAGCGGTCTGATTATGTCAGTATTTATGTGCTCAAAGTGGTACATTGTTTTCAATGGAAATATGTTGTTTTGTTATTGTAGGCCTGTAATTCTTAGGAATAACTCACTGAAATCTGTCCAAACAAGAGTCTAATAAACATCCCGGGTATGATAAAATTTGAAACACATAATCATAAATTATAATATAATAAATAATCATAAAAAATAATAATATAATAAATTTTATTCAATAATGTAATCAAACCAAAAACACTGAAATTTGAAATAGTTCGCACATCACTGAGCTCAGTCGCAGAATCGTTTTCAGTGTCTGATGACGAATTTCCCCACGAATCATTATCACTCAATTCTGCAAGTGGTTCTGATTTACTATCGTTGTTCTCTAGACGGTCTAAAACCGCTTTTGACCTAAAGGGACGCTTTTTGGACACCATGGACGTTTCTCAGTTTCCAGGCAGAAAGAACAGTAAAAATGCAGGCAGGGCACAGGACAAAGCACTCGGGACAAAATGTATGTGAAACGGTTTGATACAGTAATGTTATCAGATTTTAGTGTATTATGTGTATGTACAATTTTGACATTTTTGAATCTCCCACCGGTTCCGTCTTCCGTACATCCCGACGCTCGCAGGGAATGAAACCCAGAACATGGATGCCGGCATCGGCCGGAGGACATGGCCAAGAACGCAGCGAGAGGACAGCGCGGGACCGCGGGACAAGGTAAGTGATCCAGAGATCCCAGAGCAAGGCTACAGGGTAATCCCGAGTGTAGCTCGAGGTTACCGCTTCTGGTACTGAAACTTAACTCCGAGCTACACTCAGGAATACTGCCAGGGGGTTAATAAGGTACATCTCAAGCCAAAACATTTTTTTCATTTTTGATAGAGAAGTTTAAAACCCCTCTCAAGTTTTTCTTGCCATCTGTGTCCCCTTGGGGTAATTTCACCTTACTTCCTGTCCTGTTGATATGACAGGAAGTGAGAGGAAATCTCTTCAAAGTGAGGAAATGCCCTTTTAAACAGTTGCCGCCATTGGAAGATACTGTGTACCCTCTATTTCTGTTCTGGTGACAATACTAAAAAATTTTAATTTTCCTTCACTTTCATTCCAGGTGGCAATGGTACTCAGGACAAACCAAATGTGACTTACAACCTAAAATAAAGAATAGTTTCTTATGTCGCTCTGGACACCCAATGTCCTTGAGCGCTGAGGTCTACATGCATCCTAATGCCAATAAGAAGAGTCACGCTTTTTAGTTATTCAATATTATAATCAAACAAGACAATAACCAGGTAAAGCCAAATATGGGGTACAAACATGCACCACCCCAAGCTTGGCAGAAACAGAACCAATAACTATGGCAGGGAGATCGCACCACCAGAGTCTTTTAGAAATATAAGAAGAAAGGGGTTGCTTATGCAACTAGGTTTCATCTATAACAGATGTTGTGAAGAAGCCAGACTTAAATCCCTCACGTATTTGTCCTGTAGACAGGTTTCTGCTCTCTAGACTAGGATTTCCAGAATTATCTCTATAGTTCTCCTTCAAACCATGCCATGAGCCTCAGCAGTTCTACCATTAGACAGCAAACCTCCAGGAATGAGAATTACAGTGTGGCCCAATTATATTTTTCAAACAGAGATGAATTATTTCCTCAACCTAAATTGCATAGTGTTGAGAGTTCCATTGCACAGTGTGGAGAATTTATAAAATAGAATCTGCTGATTGGAAAAGAGCAGAGAGAAGACCTCATCAGTGAGAAACTTTCCATTCACTATCCAATCATTGACCTTGAACGAGCTGCATTGCTCATACTGCAGCAAAGGAGAGTAAATAGTCATGACATGGTTTTCAAATTAGAAATTTGGTGAAACAAAATTACACATTTTCTGGCAGGTAGGACACTTCTGTATTTAGTTCTTCCCATAGACTTAAACTTTAAAATTCTGCTGTTTTTAATTTAGATGTAGGTTTTAATTAGGGCTTATGAACTTGTTGGTGGATAGGCTGATGTGGGTCCTGCTCAATGTTCAGCTTTAATTGTTTTATCCAGCTTGTATTTTGTATCAGTTCTTTATAACAAAGGAAAAAACTTCAGTCTGCCAAAAGATTCACCTTAAACAGCACCGAGAGCTGACATAGTTGGCCAAGAACGTCGAAACTCACTGATTTATAGGGCGCAAAGTGAACAACTTGAAAGACTTTTAGATAGTTTCTGGATAAAATGTAAACTGAATTACTTGGCTTTTCCTAAATTAAAAAGGTTAAATAATAGCAGCAGCATCGTAACAAGAAATATCCATTTGTTTTTAATGTCAAAAATGTGTTATTTATTTTAAAGGTTTGGTTCACCCAAAGGTGATATCTTTATACAAAGTTTGGTAGGCAGAGCCACATTTCTTTTTCTATCAAGGACTCCATTAGTGAGATTTCCCAGCCATAGTTTCTGTATATAGAACAGTCCCATTTTGGAGTTTAGGACCCTTGCACATGGGTCCGTCTAGGAGCAGTGCACCCCTTCTGTAATGCCTATGAAATGTGTTGGCCTTGGACCCTTTGTTTCTTGGGTCATTTTTACAATAAAGCATCGTTGCCCAGATGCCAGGAGCATGAGAAGTGACTGATGTAATTTCTCTAGGCTAAAGGAACGGAGTCACAAGATATTAGACTGCTTATAGCTTATAAGAACCTGTTTGTGGGATTAAACGTGTTTATGACATCTAGAAATGTTACATTAGAAGATAAGAACTTGTTTGTACAATTAAAGATGTCTACTTTCTTGAGAAGTTTGAAATCTTTAAGTTTAGGGTAGATAAGAAGAAATCTTTAAGTTTAGGGTAGATATGAAGCTGATTTGAAGCAAAAGTGTGATATTCTTAGATAACGCAGTATAGTGGCTGCGCGTGACTCTGTTTTCTTCAGGGAACTTTTCTGATAGCTCCTCCTAGAGTGGGTGTGGTGCCTGCCCACTTCGGAAAGCTGCCAGAAAAAGGGTTTAAAAGCAGGGGCCTCAAGCGTAATTGATTGGGAGCATTCCTATGCAGACGAGGACGCTCTGACGCTGGGACTCTTGCCAAGGCTATATGGGCTCATCGATTGGTTGCGTTTACGGCTTCCCCGTGACCCCCTGTGCATTATGGTTCAGATGGGGTCTGTTCCTTCCAGCCTTCACATAGCTTTGGTAATGTATTAATTCTATGCTGTGATGCTGTCAAATAATGTGTCTATTTCATGCTGTAATGCTCACATTACTATTGGTGTGTCTTATTATGCAGATTGTGATGACTATAAGATATATCCTCCTGTGTGTTGTCTGACAATAAAAGTTTAAATGTACCTGTGTGACTACCTGTCTATTGTGTGTATATGACTTGCTTCGGGTATTGTGTCCAGCGTTGCATTACACCTTCAGGTGTTTTAGTGCGCCCAGTAGGAATAGGTGCAGTGTCCAGCCCTGTTGCAGGCAGCCTGTCAAAGTCTATGGCAGGCTGCAACTGGACAGGGCAGAACGCTGTGCTGGACAAGGGCCCTAAATGTTTCCACCCCTTGTTATAGAATAAAAACTGAAATTCCAACATGAAGATTGGAACCCCTTCATAAACTTTGTGAAAACTGATGTATTGATTTTGGTTGCACCGACCCATTAAAGTACAAAGAAAAAAACAAGGTTGCCTAATATTGAGTTCCCATTCAAGAGGGTTAGTGAGAACTATTAATGTTTAACTCAAAGTAAAACAACTTTTACATTTTGAATAGAGTGGTGACGTTAAAAGTAGGTAAAATACCACAGTGAAGAGAAGCCGTTAAAGACGAAATACAGTAGGTACAGTAGATCAGGGCCACCAGCTAGGTTTGGAGGTTACACAGGGCTTTTTATTTACCAATACCAGTTGTTGAATGGAGTAGTAGGGGAGGTGAGTATGTGCTGCTGGGAATATGTGTAGTTAACTGACTCTGCGTTGGCAAAGGATATGGTAACTTTATAGAGAATTGACATTAAAGTGGTTGTAAACCTCAGACATGAAATATGAACAAAGCATATCCCTGTATAGTGTGAACTTGTCTCTATCCACAGTACTACATTTCATTTCTGTCCAGTGCCTTGTTCCTCTGCTATCAGCATGAATCACTTCTGTTGAATGTTCCTGACACCAAAAGAAAAATGGTGACAGGGGAGGGACCTCCAGCACATTGACAACCTCAGCTCTGTTCCTGTGTGCTGTGTGGAGTGGGGGTGTCTCTTGGCCCCAATCAGCTCTCAGAGTTCTGCTCACTGAGTGTAACCTCAGCTCTCCACCCCTTGCTTTTCAAAACTGAGAGTTCCTATGTAATTTGTTGTAGGGGAAAGATGGCTATAGAGAAACAAGTACAACCTATGTAAGAGGATTTGTTTCATCTCTGTGTTTCACCGGAGGCTAGTCACTTTACTGGGTATATGTAAGGGTTTACAACCACTTTAAGATTTATGCTAACAGAACAGTCATACTGTTTCAGTAACAGCTTTGTAAATTGATGTGTGTACCTACCTGCTCCTTCCAGTTGTCTGGGAGAGGAAGGTGATCAGTTGGTCCTCCATTCTTCTCATTGTAGTACATGACCATGTTTAGATCAGGGAAGTTCCGATTCAAATCTACTTCATTGAAATTATTTCTTCCAGTCACGTATCCATTGAAATACGGCCCCTGTGGGGTAAATTCATATTTTCAGTACTGTATATGAGGTCAATAAACATTCTGAATAACAACATAAGACCAAAGAGAAGCCAAGAAACGTTTTGTGTTGTCTGTAGCAGCAGATCTCAAACTTTTCCCTAAGACTTCAAGTAATTAGATGACACTCAGGACTTTTATGTCACCACTGCAAATTAAAACCCAATTAGGTGTGATTAACCCACTATGCCCACTTTACATGAAATTGAAAAGTAAATATTTTTGGGAATAAAACGCCTTTCAAAACTTGATATCAGTAACAGATTTATTGATTGTGAAAACTCCAGACACATAAAGAGCACTTGTGATCACAAACCTGCCCACTATAACAGACAATGGGAGTGATTTACTAAAGGCAATTAGACTGTGCACTCTGCAAGTGAAGTTGCTCCAAAGCTTAGTAAATGAGGTAAAGCTTCCCATTGTCAAGAATACCCAATCACATGCAAGGAAAATTTAAAAAAACAGCATTTTTGCTTGCACAGGAATGGATGATGAAAGTCAGCGGAGCTTCTCCTCATTTACTAAGCTCTGGCGCAACTGCACTTACAGAGTGCAATTTCACTTTGCAAAGTACACAGTCTAATTGCTTTTAGTAAATCCAATGAACCACAATGAATTTCCAACAGGTGATTCAATGACTCGTAATGCTGAAGTCCAAGTCCAAGATTCAGTTCCTACCAGGCAGACCATGGCATGGGGGAGATCATCTACTTTCATCCTTTTTACCCTGGAGAAGTCCTTGAAACAATTTCTGATCTCAAAGAATCCATAAAAATGTTTTTTTATCTGCAGCTCATGGAACATTGGTGTGATAATCAGTGAGTTGTAGATGTAACAACAAATATGTATAGATCTAAAAATAAATTAAATAAAGTAAATGTTACCCCTGTAGCACTTTCTAGGTACCAAGGATTTGTTTTTTTAGACAGAGGCTGAGTAAGAGCCTGGGACAGGATAGGAGGCTCTACAGGTCAGGGCTTCTGGAGCCGTTCCACCCTTCCAGATACTTAGAGAACTTTCTGAAAGAGGGGAAGAGGAGGGGAGGAGGCCCAGATCTGCATGTTTTAGGGATCTTGGCCAATCCCCAGACAGGAAGCTGGGCATGGTGACCAAGGACAACCCTTAAATGTGGCAGAGCCTGGGGAGCAGGTGTGAAGAGTCGGGTGGAAGATGGACTGAGAGGAAGCCTGGAGCATGGAGCCTGGGAGAGGGCACCAGGGAGGGGAGCCTACCTATAGACTGGTTGCTGGACAGGAGTATTTCCACTGTGACACCATCTCTTTGGGAGGACATCCTGTGCAGCAGGGTAGGAGCCAGCCCAGCGAAAGGCCTGAAAGCAGCTACCAACCCACCATGCTGACAGAACAGGCCAGTGTGAGTACTTCTGCACCCCTTGATACAGGTAAAGGGAGAGGGCGGTTAAGTGCAAGACCCATCTAGTTCTCATCCGGGACTACTTCATTGCTAGATCTCGGAATCCCTTGCCTCGGGATACCCACAGTGCAGCTGGGTGAAAAGGAAGAATTAATTTCGGGTCTAAAGAAGGGAGACCAAGGAGGCTTAGAGCTCTCTAAAGAGACAGTGCTATTTGCAATTTTTGGATCTACATCTTTTTGTACAGTGAACAGGTTGCTAAGAAGTTTGTCTTCAAGTTTTCAGTTCCTTGGACATCCCATATACCCCTTGACCCCTTCCAAGTTGTTAACCCCTAATAAAAACAACTAAAAACCAGCTCATGGACTGTTTACTGACCTGAATGTGCAAGTGTGGAAAATGTGTGTTCCCTGGCCCTGAAGAGGTTAAGGGGACACAAACAAATCCAACAGCCCTCAAGAGGGTAGTGCTACACCCCTTTGCATTTGTGCTCAGTGCAAACCTGACTCTACATTGGTGTTCAGTGCAAACCCGACTCTACATCGGTGTTCAGTGCAAACCTGACTCTACATCGGTGTTCAGTGCAAACCTCACTCTACATCGGTGTTCAGTGCAAACCTGACTCTACATTGGTGTTCAGTGCAAACCTGACTCTACATTGGTTTTCAGTGCAAAACTGACTCTACATCGGTGTTCAGTGAAAACTGACTCTACATCGGTGTTCAGTGCAAACCTCACTCTACATCGGTGTTCAGTGCAAACCTGACTTTACATCGGTGTTCAGTGCAAACCTCACTCTACATCGGTGTTCAGTGCAAACCTCACTCTACATCGGTGTTCAGTGCAAACCTCACTCTACATCGGTGTTCAGTGCAAACCTGACTCTACATCGGTGTTCAGTGCAAACCTCATTCTACATCGGTGTTCAGTGCAAACCTCACTCTACATCGGTGCTCAGTGGAAACTTAACTCTACATCGGTGGTCAGTGAAAACCTCCTTCTACATCAGTGCTTAGTGCAAACTTAATTCTACATCACTGCTCAGTGCAAACCTCACTCTACATCAGTGCTCAGTGCAAACGTGCCTCTACATCAGTGCTCAGTGCAAACCTCACTCTACATCAGTGGTCCGTGCAAACGTGCCTCTACATCGGTGCTCAATGCAAACCTCATTCTACATCAGTGTTCAGTGCAAACCTCACTCTACATTGGTGCTCAATGCAAACCTCATTCTGCATCAGTGTTCTGCAAACCTCATTCTACATCAGTGTTCAGTGCAAACCTGACTCTACATCGGTGTTCGGTGCAAACCTGACTCTGGTGTTCATTGCAAAACTCACTCTACATCGGTGTTCAGTGCAAACCTCTACATTGCTGTTCATAGCAAACCTGATTCTACATTTGTGCTCAGTGCTAACCTTACTCTTCATTGTTGTTCAGTGCAAACCTCATTTTACATCGGTGTTCAGTGCAAACCTTTCTCTGTAAATGTGTTCAGTAATTATGCACATTATTTTCCCTAAAAAAAAAAAAAACATTTTTCATATGTGCAATTACCAAAAGCAACAATTAAGCAGCAATTACTGAAAGGAGCCATCAAAGTTAAAGGCAGTTTCGTACAGACTTAGGGTAATATCTAGACTTCCCTTTGTTGTATAATATTTATCACCAAACCTAACACTAATGTAAGAGGTGATTTAGCTACAAATGTGGTAATGAAAAAAAAATTCATGTAACTTTTCATGCCTTGGTAATTTCTGAAAAAAATCATATTCCCTGGTTTAAAAACAAAGGTATGATCCCTCACATTCCATCCAGATGAACTATGAAGCTTCATTCCACTGCTGTTTGCACTGCTTCTTCTCTTTGATATCAATCTGCCCAGCAGTACTCAGCAAGAATGTGGAAAGGTATTAAGCCACCATTGAGTAGATATAAATCACCATAAAGAGACCCCAGGTAAGACACCCTAGAGTACATAGATACAGTATGTGCTAGCTCACACCACTTGTACACAGATATATTTGCATTCATACTTCAAAGCATGGTAACATACCCCGACCAATGCAGATAATAGAAAACAGGATGCCATTAAGAAGTGTCTAATATTAGAACCGTAAGATTGCTATATAAGGACACAATGTTGTTTTATTCATGGGGGGAGCATTCCCTATTTTCTTTTCTAGTGAAAAATGTACAAATCCTTTAACTCCACCACTTGGGTAAGTGAAGGCTGTAATAAACCTAATTACAATGAAAATATACGAGTTCACTTTCCATCTATGGAAAACAAAGGAAAGGCATTCCAGTTACCATGTCAATATTGTGTTCTGTGGGGAAGGGGAATTTGTACACAATGAGGAATAATATGTTCCTTATGTATCCTTAGGGTGATTTCTGGCACACGTGACACAGAAGAGCACATGGGAGGCCTCAGCTCCGCCGAGAGCACAACTTTATTTTCTGCTTTAATTAGTGTCCAAGAAACAACAGCTTCTCTCTGGAGCTACAATCTGAACGATGTAATGTCTGGTTGTTGTTCCCCTGATGGTCACTTGCCACCCCACTGGGCGATATTACAACTTGATGTCAACCACCATGTGCATTTATTGTGTGAACATTTCTGTCCACCAATACTGTGGAACTGCTTGACCTTACTGCCTAAAAGCAGTCATTCTCCCACAATTTAGATGAAACTGACCATACAAACCCTTTTGAATGCATGTTTAGCTGTCCTAGCCTTCACAGCGCAGGAGCTACCCAAACCAATCATTTTTCCTTGGAAACAAAAAAGGCAGAGAAGGCCACACAAGTGTCTTTAATGCTGTAGCAGTACATTGAGACGTTATAATGACCCAATAAACAGCACCAACTGGCAGGCCTCCAGTGTTTCCAGGGTAATAGCAGTTACCATAAACCCGACTCTCTGGAGCCACCAGGCAACCATTGAGGAAGGAACTAGAAACCACCAGGCCACAACTAAAAACAATGAGATATACCCAGTACAGATCCATTTGACCACACATTGATGAAGATTTCCTTGTCATGTGCACTATAGCTGCAGTTCTATTGGTGGAATTCAAATGTATATGGTTGAAACATATTTTGTTTAGATACAAAATGTGCCTTCTGAATCAAAGAAAAGATCTCAGTAGTACCTGGTCTGCAGCTACTTCATAGCCATCTGGGTTCATGGAAGGCATGATATGTATCCGTGTGTTCTCAATGAGCCGGACAATCCTCTCATTCCTGTTCCGATACTCTTCACAGAGAAACTCAGCCAGTTGGAGGAGAAGCTCTCTTCCCAGGATCTCGTTCCCATGCATGTTGGCTACATATTTAAACTCTGGTTCCACTATAGAAAGAACAGAACATTCATTGGTGTGAATTCATGACCTTTATACCATAAGATAGTAAGGACTTGCTCAAAAATAGAAATATGAAAGATAAGATGGCATTGCTGACTTGTTTGTAAAAGTGCACATTGTCCGCTAGTCTTCCTACCTGCTGATGCACAGCCAGTGACATCACTCTCCCAAACTACTGACATTTTCAAGATCAGTGGCTCATTATAAAGTCACAAAAGGATGAAGATGATAGCCACAACTCACACTTTTTAAAAACAAGTCAGTAGGCACTTTCCATATATTCATCTACTGGAGGGTTATTGTAACATCCCATGTTATGTATGTTTTTGGGACCTTGGGGAGTGAGGGGGAAGAAAGACCATAGTCTTTGGAGATACATCATAGCCAAACATGAACATTTAGAGTGTAAACTCACATTGAAGGCATAGTATAACTGCTAAGTGGCCCCAATATTAAGCCTAATGCGTTACTCTATTTTGCTGGCTACTCATTTACTAGTTCACTCTGGTGGCCCTATCATTATTTCATGAATGTTCCTGGATCTGGACCTCCATAATTTCCAATTGACTGTTCACTGGTTCTGAGCTGCACCCATGGCTGGTACATCCACAAGGCAAACTAAGCAGCCACCTAGGGAGCACTGCCACCTAGAGGCGCCTGGGCACAGCACAAGCCGGCACTCTCTCCATGTGGGACACCACTATGTCATGAATGATCTTCCAGCTGAGGGGGGGGGGGCGGCAGAGGGGAGGAAGAAAGGACAGAGGGAGATGCCAGGTGTCTGGGGTCAGTGTAGCACCTGAGCTGCAGCGCCTTCCAGTGTTCCTCACAGACTCAGTCTCTTACTATAAGCCAGCTGGTGGCTGCTGATCACTGTGAAGTTCCAGCCCTTCTCTTCCCATTCATCAGCGGAGGCGGATCTGCACCTGCGGAGGAAGGTAATGTCTGACTCTGATGTCTCATGGCTGTGTGAGTGTGACCTGGCCACCCGGCTATTCATCACATGTACAATGTATCAGTGAGTGATGACATCATCATGATCCCACAGACTTCTCCTCTAGTGCCTGCTGATCGGGGTCAGTGTTGGTGGTGGTGTGTTGTGTCGGATCTGTCACTGTGTGGGATCACTCAGTTCAGGTATTCTCTGTGTGTGTGTGGGCTGGGCTGCCACAGCGTTTTATCTCCCCCCATTGTCTGGGGAATTCCAGTCTGGGATCTGTCAGAGTGTGGATCCATCATCCTCCACTCACTGCAACTGTGCCATCCACAGATACAGTCCATCCATGACACTGATTTTGTCTTTAACGTTGGTGCTTGTGGCATCTTATGGCACCTATTTTTGCGAATTAAATGAAATTTAGCAGTTTCATGTTTTGTTGAATTAATATTTTCTGTTTTTTTATTTGACTTATTTATTGGGGGGGGGCAAATAGCTGGTCTTGCCTAGGGCGCAAAGTAGTCTAGCACTGCCTGGCTGCACCCCCTCCCCATTTCAGGACAGGTTTTATCTCAATAGGTCATTTGAGCTATGGGGGAAACACAGATAAGGAGTTTAGCTTCGGATAGTTAAAAAGGATAAGAACCTCTGATTTTTTTTTATTGCTTTCTGGGACCCCTT
The DNA here is from genome assembly GCF_062004578.1 of Staurois parvus. Classification (NCBI taxonomy): domain Eukaryota; kingdom Metazoa; phylum Chordata; class Amphibia; order Anura; family Ranidae; genus Staurois; species Staurois parvus. Next base: position 856,980 of record NW_028318103.1, read on the forward strand.
TATAAAGATTTCTCCACTTTTTTCTTCTCGAGTGACCAAACAGGAGAGGTGGAACACCCCATTGGGACACAGATAGCAATAATAACTGACAGACGTTCTCACTCGTCCCAGTGCTACTAATAACAAATGTTCATCGCTCTCTGCAGATACCAATAGTATCAAGGAATCTGTCCAATGGGTATAATTAAAAAAATAAAATAAATTAACCTGACAAAGGTTCTAACCCTTCTCTACTTTATCCCAGTTTTTAAAAAAATAATTGAAGTTGGACTTCAACATTGGCTTCATCTTATTGGTCCTTTAAGCTTTGCAGGCTGATAATGAGTTTATTGTAATGCAGCAACTGACCACTTCATCTCCGAAAAGTTTTACCCCCTTCATAACCAGGGCATTTTTTTTGCTATTCGGCACTGTGCTACTTTAACTGACAATTGCGCAATCATGCAACACTGTACGCAAATAATTTTATATAATTTTTTTCACACAAATAGAGCTTTTGTTTGGTGGTATTTGATCAACACTGGGTTTTTATTTTTTTTTATTATATAAACAAAAAATGACCACAGATTTTGAAAAAAAAAAACCCACACTATTTTTTACTTTCTGCTGTACAACATATCCGATAAAAATTTAATAGTTTTTGGCTATTGACATTTTTTTCTACAGCTAGTAAACCCCCCAGCATGTTATTCTATGTATCCATGCATACATAGACTGTAATCAACGTTTTTTGGCTGGGATGTTTTTTGGCTAGAAATAAACCCAGGACTAGTGAGTTTCCAGATGAGTTTTTTAGCTGTAAAAACGCTCTAACGCTGAAAAATGCAGCAAAACGTGGTAAACCGCAGTTTTTGGACTTTTTGACCAAAACATTAGCTTTTTTGATCCTAGAAAAGCTAAAAAAACGCAAACGCGGAAAAACGCGGGAAAATGCCGCTAAACGCCAATGTAAAAATGCTAAAAAACTCTAATTTTGAATGTGACTTTACACAGCTAATATTACAGTGTGCATGAGGACTAACTGTGTGAGAGTTATAGCATCTACAAACCATGGTATGTATACTGGAACTTTTATTTATTTATTTAATTTTTTTATTTATTTCAGGTACTTATATAGCGCCATCAATTTTACGCAGCGCTTTACATATATAAATATATATATATATAGTACATTCACATCAGTCCCTGACCCTCAAGGGGCGTACAATCTAAGGTCCCTAACTCACATCCATACATACACATACTAGGGCCAATTTAGACAGGAGCCAATTCACCTATTAATACTATTAATGGCGGTGATCAGCAGCTTATAGTGGGACTGCGATAGTTGGTGGGCAATCAGACACTGGGGGGGGGGGGGGGGGAAGACTGACTGACAATGACAAGAACAAAAAGTAAAAAAATATTGTTTTTTTTTTGTTTTGTTTTTTTTTATAGCGCAAAAAATAAAAAACACAGGCGATCAAATACCAGCAAAAGAAAGCTCTATTTGTGGGAAAAAAGGACAAAATTTCATTTGGGTGCAGCGTTGCATGACCGCGCATTTGTCAGTTAAAGTAACACAGTGCCGTAACGCAAAAAATGGCCTGGTCAGGAGGGGGGGGGGGGGTAAATCCTCTGGAGGGCAAGTGACCCTGTAACCTTTTTTTAATCATTTACATTTATAGGTAAAGTTGATCCAGGGAATATCCGATTGCCTCTTGGGAGATCAGGAAGGAATTTTTTCCCCTGCAGGAGCAAATTGGATCATGCTTTGCTGGGTATTTTGCCTTCCTCTGGGTCAACTGTGGGTGTAGGATTATAATTTTTTTTTACTTTTAATGGTTGAACTGGATGGACTTTTGTCTTTTTTCAGCCAGACTAACTACATAACTATGTAATCAAATAATTTCTTAGGCCTCATTGAGGCTAGGGGTTGGAGGGAGGCAATGCACCCCCCCTTAAGCTGCAATAGGCAACAGATGGGAATGTTTTCAAGCATCGCAACCACAGCAGTGTTGACTCCGCTTGGATCGTTTGGCGGGCTCACCGAACGCTACACATGCAAATCAATAGGGAAGCGATGTAAACACCCCACAACTGCAGGTAATGGATTGTCAGCAGAGATGGGGTTAAAACAGGTGGTGAGGAGGTGTCACATCACTTCCTTGCTGCCTGTCAGTATCCCCTGAAGGGTGATCCTAACACGGATTGGGCTTCAGAGGCAAGGGAGATTTAGATGCACATCTAAATCTACACTTACTGTGTATTTCTGCCTCCTTGTAATGTCATCTGTGAGCTCCTGAACCTCTCATTTTCTCCTCATTTCCATTTTTTTGGAACGAGCAGTGCATGTTAGTTAGTCATGTAGATTGTAACCTCCAAGGATCAGGCCATCCTATCCCTCTTGTATTGAACTGTATTGTTGCTGTATTGTCTCCCATTATATTGTAAGCAAACTGCTGGCGCTCTATAAATCCTGTATGATGATAATAATGTAAACTGCACCACATACACTACATATCCCATAATTCATAGTCCATCTTGGGAGCAAGCATGAGAGGGTGGCTATGTTCAGGGGCGGACTGACCATTTGGAAACTATGGCACTGCCTGGGGGCCCAGGATAAGTAGGGGGCCCCATGAGATGCCCCTGGTACCTTTTTCATAGGCTTTTTTGAGTTTGGGCAAGGACACAGGGGCCCCATGATCCCCTATTGCCCGGGGGCCCCATGAGTTGTCAGTCCGCCCCTGGCTATGTTCCTTCATAAAGGGGGACCATGGAGAACGAATGTAGCCACCCTCTAACACACAGGTGTCTAACTGGTGGCCCTCCAGCTGTTGCCAAACTACAAGTCCCATGAGGCACTGAGAGATTGACAGTTACAAGCATTATTGTTATTATTATACAGGATTTATATAGCGCCAACAGTTTGCGCAGCGCTTTACAATATAAAAGGGAGACAATACAGCAACAATACAGTTCAATACAAGAGGGATAGGAGGGCCCTGATCCTGGGAGCTTACAATCTAAGAGGGAGGGGCTAGTGATACAAAAGGTAGTAACTGTGGGGGATGGACTGGTAGGAAGAGTAGAAGATTCCATTATTAGCTGAGGGCAGGATAGGCTTCCCTGAAGAGATAGGTTTTCAGGAATTGCCTAAAAGTGAGCATAGTAGGCGATAGTCTGATAAATTGGGGTAGAGAGTTCCAGAGGATGGGGGAAGCTCTGGAGAAGTCCTGGACACGAGCATGGAAGGGGGAGATGACTCCCAAAGGCAAAGGCATGATGGGACTTGTAGTTTTTTAAAGATCGCCTAAAAGTGATCAGAGTAGGCGATAGTCTGATAAATTGGGGTAGAGAGTTCCAGAGGATGGGGGAAGCTCTGGAGAAGTCCTGGACAAGAGCATGGAAGAAGGAGATGACTCCCAAAGGCAGAGGCATGATGGGAATTGAAGTTTTGCAACAGCTGGCTGCAGTGGTGTATTTAGGTTTTGTGCTGCCCTAGGCAACACCAAACCTAAATACACCATTGCCCACCCCGGAGAGAGCCTGACATTGACCAACAACACCTGGTCCCCAAGCCACATTTGTCCCAACGCTGCCCCCCTGAAAAATGCTGCCCTAGGCAATTAGTAAATCAGCTGCTCTTGGCATTCAAAGCAGCAGCATTGTTTTGTTAGAAAATAAATCACCGTATGCATGTAGGGTGGATGGGCAGCATTCTGGAATGCAGTCCACCTTCTGATCTGCCTGAAATCCAGTGTGTGCTCCTACCTTTCTGTGTGGGCTGACAACACAGTGCCTTTTCTGCACTGAAATTCAGTCAAGTGTTCTGTAAAGTGATAATAAAGGCTCAATTTTGTAACATTTAAAATAATAATCACATCATACTTATCTGTTCTGTGCAAGGGTTTTGCACAGAGCAGCCTCGATCCTCCTCCTCTCAGATCTTCTGATTGTGCTTCTGTCCTCTCCTCCTTTCTGAGTGCCCCCAGAGTCAGATGCTAGCTCTTGAGGCACTCATGCATGCTCGCTCCCAAGCCGGTCGCTCCCAAGCCACTTGCACCCACCCACTGCTCCCTCCTCACTGGCTGTGATTGTGTCTCAGCCAGTGAGGAGAGAGAGATCTAGGAGAGTCGCTGCTCTCATGCACATCACTGGATTAAGATCGGGCTCAGGTAAGTATTATGGGGTGCTGCAGGGGGTAGGTGCGCACTGAAGGTTTTTTACCTTCATGCATAGAATGCATGAAGGTAAAAAAACCTTCAGCCTTTAGAACCACTTTAAAGAAATGAAGATGAATTGGTGAGAAACACTGTATGAACTAGTTAGTCTCTGACAACATATTATATTATATTATTATTATTATTATTCAGGTTTTATATAGCACCAAAAATTTGTGCAGCACTTTAGAGCAGGAGGGCAGGCAATAGAGTTACAATACAATGCAATATATTGCTAACTGATATAATCCTAACACTGACTTACAAAGCCGTCCACCATACTGCCCCGAACTACATCACTGACCTAATATCCAAGTATCACCCAAAACGCACACGCCGCTCCTCACAAGACCTCCTTCTCTCTAGTTCCCTGGTCTCCTCCTCCCATGCCCGCCTTCAGGATTTCTCCAGGACATAACCTATCCTCTGGAACTCCCTGCCCCAATCCATCAGACTATCACCTACTCTCTTCTCATTTAGGCGCACCCTGAAAACCCACCTCTTCAGGGAAGCCTACCCCACCCCCTGCTAACTTGCCGATCTCCTCCACTCTTCCTACCACTCCATCCCCCACAGCTATCTCCTCCTGTGCCACCATCCCCTCCCTCCTAGATTGTAAGCTCCAAGGAGCAGGGCCCTCGATCCCCTCATGTTTTGCATTGTATTGGTATTGTTCTATCACATGTTCTGTTCCCCTTTGTAATGTACAGCGCTGAGCGAACTATTGGCGCTTTATAAATACTGTATAATAATAATAATAATAATAGGCAAATGCCTTGTTTGCCTTGTGATAAATACACCCCTGGCTGGAGGGCCGCCAGTTACAGGAAGTCAGATCACAGCAGCAAGAAAGAAGAATTTTAGAGATTTGGAGGAGGCTGAGAGCAACAGAAGAGACTTTTCCGAGTGTTAATACATACCTGAGTAGAATGTTTTTAGTGTCCCTTAAGCATCATTGGGTCAGAAGGTGATATTAAAGATTTTTGGCCTAGAACAACGACTATTTTGCCTTTTCTGTGTTATAAAATACAGGAGGTTGAAAAAAAAAAATCTTGACGTAAAGGATACGTTTCCTTCTATCAAAGAGTTATTAATAACAAGTGACCCGGACAGGATTTCAGATTAGAAACATCTGATGTAACAATATGCACTGTGGAGATAAGTGGAAACTCTCCATATTATTAGCTATTTGGAGATGACATTGCCTGCTGCCTCCCTTATTATGAACGCAGGGCAGGAAGGCAGCTGTGCGGAGGAAAGTATTTCCCTGACAGGCACAGCTTTATCATAAGAAAAAAAAATGCCAAATGACCATCTCAAGAATCCAAAATACGTTATTGTTAATATCACACGTAACAACAGGAAGGCAAAAGACAAAGACATCAAACAGGTTTCGGGGGCCACAAATCATACGTCTTTCTTGAATGGAAAGTTAGAATTACTTCTAGTTAACTGTTTAAGAGCCTCTGAGGTCATAACCCTCCATTACAATACGGAGATTGTGAGATAACAAGTTTATATGTACCCTTATTCTCTTCAAATGGATCTCATTTTTTGATTTTTATGCTTTGTCATGAACATACAACTAATGCCCCATACATGAAAACATCACAAACAGCGCAAATAATTAATTTACACTAAATCAATATACAAACTAAAAAATATATAATAATAATAATCCCACTCCAAAATTCGTGAAAAAATTGGAAAAAATTATATATATAAATCACAAGTGCAAAAATAAAAGATAAGAAAAATATATTCCAAGAAGTCCTTGTTCCAAAGAAGTGTACTTCAACCAAAAATTAGTGCTTAAACCAAAATATACCGTATACACCGTACACTTCTTTGGAACAAGGACTTTTTATTTTTGCACTTGTGATTTATATATATCATTTTTTTCAAATTTTTTCACACATTTTGGAGTGGGACTATTATTATTATATATTTTTTATTTTGTATATTGATTTAGTATATATTAATTATCTGTGCTGTTTGTGATGTTTTCATATTCTTTGGTGTATATTCTTATGTACAGCAGCATTTAATTTTAATTTTCTATACATTTTTTTTTGGCGCTGGTGATTTATAGTTATAATGCCCCATACACACTATAAGAAAGTCGTACAAAAGTTTTCGTACGAGGACCGATCGGCCGTTAATCGGATCGTTAGTACACAGCTTTCAAGAGCCGATTACGACAATTTGTGCAACAATATCCGAAGGGACAAGCGCAAACATTTTTCTTGCACAATTTTCATTTAATCAGTACAGTAGTCGTCCGAAAATACAATACAAATACAATACATGACATCACTTTCAAAATTATTCTTTCATAGGAGAATTTTCTTATCTTTAGTAACATTTTCACTTTCGATGTGAGACTAGCAGGCGGAAAAAAAACGGGCGATCGTTCGTCTGCTATTCTCATCGTGTGTACGGGGCTTAACTCTTTACTAATATTTTGCTAAGAACTTCCAGTGGTCTTGTTTTAGTTGGTTTAACATTCTCTACATTCATCATTTTTATTTAATGTACATTATGTAATGTATGAACGGGGGTTTGGCCCCTGAAACATGTTGGTTGGCTGTTACCTTCCTGTTGTTATAAGTGATGATAACTATAAAGGTTCTTGGACTCTTGAGATGATTGTTTGGCACTCTCTTTTTCATTTTCACGTGGATTTCTCAATTTGGGTGACCCCCAATCTTTCGGTTCCCCTACACTTTGTGGAGAGCTTGACACTATCTTTTTTATTTTTACATGGGCTTTTCAATTTGGGTGGCTCCAATCTTTCGTTTTCCCCCCACTTTGTGGAGAGTTTGGCACTCACTTTTTCGTTTTCACGTGGACTTTCAGGTGACCCCAATCTTTTGATCAGTGACGCGGAGGCCGCATTCGTTTTCTTTCTTTTTTGGCAAACAATTTCTTGTTTTTTCCCCCTCTTTATGGAGAGTTTGTCACTCTCTTTTTCGTTTTCACGTGGACTTCTCAATTTGGGTGACCCCCAATCTTTTTGGTTCCCCCCACACTTTGTGGATAGTTTGGCACTCTCTTTTTGATTTTTTACGTGAACCTTTCAATTTGGGTGACCCCAGTTTCTTGGTTTCTCCCCCTCTTTGTTTGGCACTCTCTTTCTCATTTCTCATTTTCACGTTTTCAATTTGGGTGGCCCCAATCTTCCAGTCCCCCCCACTTTGTGGAGAGTTTGGCACTCTCTTTTTCATTTTCACGTGGACCTCTCAATTTGGCTCCAATCTTTCGTTTTCCCCCCACTTTGTGGAGAGTTTGGCACTCATGTTTTCGTTTTCACGTGGACTTTCAGGTGACCCCAATCTTTTGACCATTGACGTGGAGGCTGCATTCGTTTTCTTTCTTTTCAGGCTAACAATATTTTTACAGAAAATGCCTGCTGATCTTGTCAGAGTGCTGGTGTCCTTGTCACGACCTGTGCACCAAGGTTTTCCAGTTATTTTCTGAGAACTACAAAACACCTCCTCTCTATGCAATGGAGATAAGAAGAGGAGGGGACCAGGAGAGACCTAGGGTGACAGCACTGCAGGAATTGAGTGTTGTCACTGTAGGACAGGAGGATTACCTGATCTAGATTGAAGAAAAAGAAAACAAATGTAGCCACCACAGCTAAGGACTAAAAAGCTTAAATAAAGAGAGAGAGAGAGAGAGAGAGAGAGAGAGAGAGAGAGAGAGAGAGAGAGAGAGAGAGAGAGCGCGCGCGAGAGAATGAATTGGGGGGGGGGATGGGAATACACTTTAAAGTTAGTTTGTTTTACTGATCCTTTGAACTGTGAAGGTTGATGAGGAGGTGTTATTCTTCAATGAAAAAAAGCAATTAAACATCTGTATTGATAAAGATCTCCTCTAGGCAATTCTCTGCACCCCACCAGTAATACATTAAAGAGATAATAGATTAGGAATGCAAGCACTGCCAGGAAACACTGCACTATCTACAGGACAATTAAATGCTAAGCTGTCATTTCCACCTGTCAACAATACATTATGGATACACAGTGCTGGATGTTTACACAGTCTGTGATTTGTCTGTTATGCTGCTACTGTAGTCTCTGCCACCAAAGTACAGAGCATTCTTCTCACTGACCAACAATGGTAATGAGACCCATCCATCAGTGACCACCAATCTAACAGGACCCCTCTCCACTGACCACCAATCTAACAGGACCCCTCTCCACTGACCACCAATCTAACAGGACCCCTCTCCACTGACCACCAATCTAAGGGGGTCCCTTTCCACAGACCACCAATCTAAGGGGGCTCTTCTCCACTGAGCACCAATCTAAGGGGGCTCTTCTCCACAGACCACCAATCTAACAGGACCCCTCTCCACTGACCACCAATCTAAGGGGGCTCTTCTCCACTGATCACCAATCTAAGGGGGCTCTTCTCCAATGACCACCAATCTAAGGGGGCTCTTCTCAACTGACCACCACTCTAAGGGGGCCCCTCTCCACTGACCAGGGGCGGACTGACAACTCATGGGGCCCCCGGGCAATAGGGGATTATGGGGCCCCTGTGTCCTTGCCCACACTCAAACCACACCCACAAAAGCCTATGAAAGGTACCAGGGGCATCTCATGGGGCCCCCTTCTGACCCCGGGCCCTCGGGCACTGCCCGAGTTCCCAAATGGTCAGTCCACCCCTGCCACTGACCACCAATCTAAGGGGGCTCTTCTCCACTACCACCAATCTAAAAGGACCCTTCTCCACTGACCACCACTCTAAGGGGGCCCCTCTCCACTAACCAGCAATCTAAGGGGGCCCTTCTCCATTGACCACCAATCTAAGGGGGCCCTTCTCCACAGACCACCAATCTAAGGGGGTCCCTCTCCACTGACCACCTATCTAAGGGGGCCCCTTTCCACAGACCATCAATCTAAGGGGGCCCCTCTCCACTGACCACCAATCTAAGGGGGCCCTTCTCCACTGATCAATCTAAGGGGGCTCTTCCCCACTGACCAGCAATCTAAGGGTGCCCCTCTCCACTGATCACCAGTCTAAGGGGGCCCCTTTCCACTGACCACCAATGTAAGGGGGCCCTTCTCCACTGACAAATCTGAGGGGCTCTTCTCCACTGACCACCAATCTAAGGAGGCTCTTCTCCACTAACCAATCTAAGGGGGCTCTTCCTTACTGACCACCAATCTAAAGGGGCCCCTCTCCACTGACCAGCAATCGAAGGGGGCTCTTCTCTACTGACCACAAATCTAAGGGGGCCCTTCTCCTCTGACCACCAATCTAAGGGGGCCCTTTTCCACTGACCACCAACCTAAGGGGGCCCTTCTCCACTGACCAGCAATCTAAGGGGTCCTTCTTCATTGACCACCAATCTAAGGGGGCTCTTCTTCACTGACCTTTAATCTAAGGGGGTCTTCTCCACTGACCACCAATCTAGTGCAATATCTGGTGCAGTTCTGCATAGAAACCAATCAGGTTTTTTTGCCAAAGCTTAATTGAACAAGCTGATGTTAGAAGCTGATTGGCTCCCATGTACAGCTGCAGATTCTGAGTGCTCCAGTTTTAGTAAATCTCCCCCATTAATTCTTTTATTACGTATGTTGCAACTTACTGTCCATACTAATGTACAGGGAGCTGAGATATAGTAATTATTAGCAATGGTTCCCTGAGACCCATATGGAATTTTAAGGGTTCCTCCCTGGTAGAAAAAAAACCCTGTTCTACACAATGAGACTTATAGGGCGGTATGGAATATTTTCTGTGATCGCAGTTTGAATAGTTTTTTTTAGTAATTTTTATATGACTTTCACATTAGTTTTTGTTCTTCCAAATGTTATTTAAATGTAGCCATTTGTGATTTAGCACAAGATCCCTATATTACATTTCCTACTTCTGCCAGTCTACGACGAGAGGAGTGAGCCCTGGGGACCACATCAGTCTTCTGCTGCTTCTTCATTGTTTAGTAGGCTGGAAGTGGGTTGGTGACCTTAGCTCTCGAGTGTCAAACACAAAGCCGAATCCGGCCCACCAGGCCATTTCACGTGGCCCTCTCACCTCTCCTGCAGTACCCCCCCCCCTTATTTCCGGCCCCACCTTTCTTGGCAGAAGAGAGGAGGACAGGACTCCTCCACCAAATCCTGCTTGTCTCTGCACCCCCCCCCCCCCCGTCTTAACCGTTGGCAACAGTGAGGAGGAAAGAATTCCTCCTGCACCTCTCTATGCAGCCGCAGCTCCCCTTCGTCTCAGCCTCTCCTAGGTCTCAGTATCCAGCTGACTCCTCCTCTGGTTCTTCTCCAGACCCTTCACTTTTTGTCTCCCAGCTCTGCCCCCAGCTTCTGCCCAGCAGCAGCAAACACATGGCCTGCGGACCGAATCCGGCCCACCAGGCCATTTCATGGGGCCTTCGCACCTCCCCTGCAGCTGCAGCACCCCCCTCAACTCCGGCCCTATCTTGTCTCGGCAGCAGAGAGGAGGACAGAACTCCTCCGCAAGATCCTGCTTGTCTTTTCCCCCCGTCTTAGCAGTCAGCGACAGATCTCCTCCTACAGATCCTGCACCTCTCTGTGCAGCTACAGCTCCCCCTCATCTCAGCCTTCCCTGGTCTCAGCATTCAGCTGACTCCTCCTCTGGTCCTTCTCCAGACCCTGCACCTTCTGCCTCCTAGCTCTGCCCCCAGCTTCTGCCCAGCAGCAATAAACACATGGCCTGAGGGCCAAATCCGGTCAACCAGGCCATTTTATATGGCCCTCGCACCTCTCCTCCAGCTGTGGCACACTCCTCAACTCCTGCCCCACCTTCTCTCAGCAGCAGAGAGGAGGACAGAACTCCTCCGCCAGAACCAGCACTTTTCCATACACCCGCAAGAGGCTAGTCTCACCCCCTCCCCCCCCATTTCAGCAGTTGGCAACAGTGAGGACAGAACTCTTCCTACAGATCTTTCACCTCTCTGTGCAGCCACAGCTCCCCTTCATCTCAGCCTTCAGCTGACTCCTCCTTTGGTCCTTCTCCAGATCCTGCACTTCCTGCTTCCCAGCTCTGCTCCCAGATTCTTCCCAGCAGCAGCATAAGGTAAGGGGGTGCGATATGATGTAAGGGAGGATGGGGGGACTCTTGACTTCTGATGGCAGGGGGATCTTGATTACTGACATAAGGGGGTGCAATATGATGTAAGGGAGTATGGGGGGGACTCTTGACCTTTGATGGTGGGGGGGCTCTTGATTACTGACATAAGGGGGTGCGATATGATGTAAGGGAGTATGGGGGGGACTCTTGAGCTCTGATGGTGGGGGATCTTGATTACTGACATAAGGGGGTGTGATATGATGTAAGGGAGTATGGGGGGGACTCTTGACCTCTGATGGTGGGGGTCTCTTGATTACTGACATAAGGGGGTGCGATATGATGTAAGGGAGTATGGGGGGGACTCTTGACCTCTGATGGTGGGGGGCTCTTGATTACTGACATAAGAGGGGGATGCTCTGAACACCTAGTTTTACAGATATAACTGGCCCTTTGAGGGTAACCCTAATGCTGATGGGGCCCCCGATACAATGGAGTTTGACACCCCTGCCCTCGTTAGCAAGTGCTCCCTCTAGTGTCTGATCCTCACATCTCTATTTTAATTACAAATATTATATAATATCAATACAGCAAAAATGCCGAGGTGCAAGTGTGTACAAAGCGTGAAAGACACATAAAAATGCCCATGATGTGAACGCTGCAATAGTATCCCCACATGTGCTCCGGGACGGTGCACTTGACTTTCCCTTTAAGGGGCAGCTGTAGACGTTATATAACTTTCTGGTTTATGTAGAAGACGCCGAAATCTCCTTTATATATAAACTGTCTGAAGACGAGGAAATGATGGGAACAGAAGAGGACTTGGTAGGGTTGATTTTCCAGCCTAGCGCTGACTTCCTGCCCACTAATCCCATAGAAAAGGCTTCCAGCTGTCATTCTGTTGCCTGCCCCTTGCCAGCAATGGCAGCCAGCACACAGCCACAGGCTGCACAGTACAGTTATGTAACTGGCAGATCTCGTCGTCGTTGTCTGGAGACTTCGCTCCGGAGGTCACTAGTCGATCTTTCATATAATATCCAGTATATCACGTCTGGAAGAGTCTGTCTGTCTGCCCACACAGAAAACACACCGGCACTTGATGAATGTTTGACGAAACGTCTCACTTTAGTACATAGCCATGGATGGTTCCGGTGACAGTCCTACCTATGGAGTAGCCATACCCAGACACTGGAGATTTCAGCCCAAGCCATGGAGTGATCTTCTTTTTCATCCATCACTGGATAACACACACTGGCCATTCACAAAGCCTCAACATAGGATACCGTGCCTTATTTTACCGCCCCCCCCCCAAAAAAAAAGTCATATATTGCAGCTTTTCTACCATTAGAGTTAGTGGACTTTTTTTTCACAGTTCCAGCACTGAATGTATGTAAAGGCAAGAGATGACGGAGTGTGCTGAAGGGTTTATTGTTGCTGGCTGCTGGGGAATCTATTGTAACGCGTGTGTCAACTGTTGCTTGTGAAGGATCTAATGTTTCTGGGTGGACAGTTGTTGCTGGGAGGGCCCTACTGTTGAGAGAAGAGTCTATTGTTGCTGGCTGCTGGGGGATCTATTGAAACGGTTATGTGTAATGTTATTTGTGAGGGATCTATTGTGGCTGGGGGGTTAGTTGTTGCTGGAAGGGATCTACTGTTGAGGGAAGTGTCTACTGTTGCTGGCTGCTGGGGGATCTATTGAAACGGTTGTGTCTACTGTTGCTTGTGAGGGATCTACTGTTGCTGGGGGGTGTCAGTTGCTGCTGGAAGGGATCCACTGTTGAGGGAAGGTCTACTGTTGCTGGCTGCTAGGGGATCTATTGTAATGGTTGTGTCTACTGTTGCTTGTGAGGGATCTATTGTTGCTGGAGGAGTCTGTTGTTGCTGGGAGGGATCTACTGTTGAAGGAGGGGTCTACTGTTGCTGGCTGCTGGGGGATCTATTGTAACAGTTGTGTCTACTGTTGCTTGTGAGGGATCTATTGTTGAAGGAGGGGTCTACTGTTGCTGGATGCTTGGGGATCTATTGAATTGGTTGTGTCTATTGTTGCTTGTGATGGATCTATTGTTGCTGGGGGGTATAAGTTGTTGCTGGGGGGTATTTACTGTTGCGGGAGGGGTCTACTGTTGCTGGCTGCTTGGGGATATATTGAATTGGTTGTGTCTATTGTTGCTTGTGCGGGATCTATTGTTGCTGGGGGGATCCGTTGTTGTTGGGGGGTATTTACTGTTGAGGGAGGGGTCTACTGTTGTTGGCTTCTTGAGATCTATTGTAACAGTTGTGTCTACTGTTGATTGTGAGCGATCTACTGTTGCTGGGGGTCAGTTGTTGCTGGGAGGGATGTACTGTTGAGGAAGGGGTCTACTGTTGCTGGCTGCTGGGAGGCCCATTGTAACAGTTGTGTCTACTGTTGCGTGTGAGGGATCTATTGTTGATGGGGTCAGTTGTTGCTGGAAGAGATCTACTGTTGAGGGAGGGGTCTATTGTTGACGCAAGATCTATTGTTGCTGGGGGATCTATTATTGCTGTGGGGTCTACTGTTGTTGGCTGCAGGGGATCTGTTTTATTGCTTTTTTGTCAATATCAAATACTATACAAAATTACTTAGCATCACAAAATGATACTTGGTTCTGTATTCTCTGAAAGTTGGTTAGGTTTTGCCTTTACTTCCACTTTAAGGGGAAACAAACGAGGCTTCCTTTTCCTGGTGTGTTCGCTTTCTCAGTCGAATCTATGGAAATTCATTCATCTTTGGCAAAAGTAGAAGTATCTTTATTTTAGCCACATTACTGGAATTTTCAAATCTTCTGGACTGAGAACAACTGTCACTTTATTATTATAGTAAGCATCATTATCCTGGTGGGTTGACTTTGTGAATTAAAGTGAAGCTCCACCCAAAAGGGGAAGTTCCGCTTTAAGGCTTTGTCCCCTGATCCCCATTAAGTATTGGTACCTATGGGGAGCGGGGGGTACCCGACTTTGACAGGTACCCACTCCCAGTTCTGATGCGATCGCCTAGGGGATCAGAAGCAGAAGTTGTCCTCCCCCCTCCCTCCCCGTAGTCTTCTTGGAGACGTGACAGGTCCCAGAAGACTACGGCGCCATTCACAAAGCGCAGCGTGTCTCGCACATGTGCAGTGGGCACTGCGAAGCTGTCACAGCCGGGTGCCCACAATGAAGATGCCAGGGACAGAAGACGGCCGGTGAAACCAGCCATGGTGAGGACACCGCTGGACCGAGGGTCAGGTAACTGTCTGTATTTTAGAAGTCAGCAGCTAGTTTTTGTAGCTGCTGACTTTTATTTTTTTTAACTGGAACTCCAATTTAAGTCTGTTTTCAATTCACATATCTTCAGCATCAATAATACGGATCTGTAGTTTAGGGATGTGACTGATTTTCCAATCTCATTGACCTCAGCAGAAAATAACTGCCACTTAAAAAAAAAAAAAAAAAAAAAAAGATCCTAATCTTGATGCGTTAGCTTTGCCATTTGAGCCTATGGGATGGATGCTTTCTGGGAGCGTACATGTGTTGCCTATTACCTATCTATGCCTAGCAAAGGAGAATAGGAAGTGCCCAGCTATTTCCCAGCCTGGCTGACTGCTGCTCATACATGATTACACTGCCCTAAGCCCAGGTTCACACTATGCGGTGCAGGACACTGCATGTAATTCACACAGGAATCACAAATGTCTGCACGGTGCCATTTATTATTATTTATTTCAGGTACTTATATAGCACCATCTATTTACGCAGCACTTTACATATATATATTGAACATTCACATCAGTCCCTAACCCTCAAGGGGCATACAATCTAAGGTCCCTAACTCACATTCATACATACACATACTAGGGCCAATCTAGACAGGAGCCAATTAACCTTCCAGCATGTCTTTGGAGTAAACCCACACAGGCACAGGGAGAACATGCAAACTCCAGGCAGGTGGTGCCGTGGTTGGGATTCAAACCAACGACCCTAGTACTGCCAGGCGGAAGTGCTAACTATCTAGCCACTGTGCTGCCATACATTTTCTCTGCCTCAAATCACATTGCATCAGCACCAAAAAGGTGCAGGACCCTTTTTTAAATCTGCACCTGAATCGCATCGCATAGGTGTTCTCACCCATACGATGCAATTTCTGGCAATCGCGTTTTACGATCTGTTTCTGGGTGTCATTAATTTATCCCTGACACCCGCACCAGATTGTATGAATGTGACGTGATTGCAATGCGTTGGGGGAAATGCACAGGATTCGCAGCGTTTCCTGCAGCATATTGGTGAACCCGGGCTAAATGTACAAACCTATCTTTTTTATTGCAGGTATTTTAATGGCACCAACAATTTACACATCCCTTGTACCTTCATGTCAGTCCCTGTCCTCACGGAGCGTACCATCTAATGTGCCCGTCAGAGATGCATACATAGACATGCAAGGGCCAATTTAAGCTCACCACACATCTTACAATCTGATTGTACAATTTCTTTTACATCTACCAACAACTATGAAGTGCCTGTCTGATTGGATACAAAATTAAGTAAGTCCTCGTATTACATAATTCGGGCAAGTATAAGGCTGATTGTATGGGCAGGTTGTAAAGTATGTGGTGACACTCAAGCTGGCCATACATTATACAATCTTCGTGTACAATCTCTGAATAATCTCTTTTATCTTCAACAAAACTATTCCCCTCATTTACTAAGCTTTGGAGCAAATTCCCCTGCAGAGTGCAACGGCCTATTTGCCTTTAGTAAATCAACACCATTGCGTTCTGGCAGTAGGGACTCCTCTGCTCTCAGAATACACCCATCTGCAGCATGCTGAGCAGCAAACGTTTTCCAACAATCCTTCAGCAAAAGTCGACCATTAGATTGACCTCTGACAAGCGAGAATGGCCATAGATGGACTGATGTTTGGCCAGTTTCCTGCTGACCCAGACCGATTTCGATCCATCTATGCAGAGTTGGAGCCGAGCTATTTACCAACCAGAACAGTGGCTCAGTGGTTAGCACTCCTGCCTGTCCCCAACCAGGACACCACCTGCATGGAGTTTGCATGTTCTCCCTCTACTTGCATGGGCTTTCTCTGGGTACTATCATTTCTTCCTACACTCCAAAGACACAGTGGTAGGTTAATTAGCTTCTGTCTAAAGCTAGCCATACACTATGCAATCCGATTGTACAATCTCCTTTGTGTGTAGTGCAAATTGAATTGATTATTTAGGTTTATCCTCCTATTACAAAGTTTTGGTAAATGTAAAGGAGATTGTACAGAGATTGTATCGTGTATGGCCAGCTTAAAGTGTTACTATGGGAGACCAGATATAGTGAATGCGGGGTCCGGGGAGACCGGATATAGTGAATGCAGGGTCCGGGGAAACCGGATATAATGAATGCAGGGTCCGGGGAGACCGGATATAGTGAATGCAGGGTCCGGGGAAACCGGATATAATGAATGCAGGGTCCTGGGAGACCAGATCTAGTGAATGCAGGGTCTGGGGAGACCAGATCTAGTGAATGCAGGGTCCGGGGAGACCGGATATAATGAATGCAGGGTCCTGGGAGACCAGATCTAGTGAATGCAGGGTCTGGGGAGACCAGATATAGTGAATGCAGGGTCCGGGGAGACCAGATCTAGTGAATGCAGGGTCTGGGGAGACCAGATATAGTGACTGCAGGGTCTGGGGAGACCAAATATAGTGAATGCAGGATCCTGGGAGACCAGATATAGTGAATTCAGGGTCCTGGGAGACCGGATATAGTGAATGCAGGGGCCTGGGAGACCAGATATAGTGAATGCAGGGGCCTGGGAGACCAGATATAGTGAATGCAGGGTCCGGGGAGACCAGATATAGTGAATTCAGGGTCCTGGGAGACCGGATATAGTGAATGCAGGGGCCTGGGAGACCAGATATAGTGGATGCAGGGTCCAGGGAGACCAGATATAGTGAATGCAGGGTCCAGGGAGACCAGATAGAGTGAATGCAGGGTCCAGGGAGACCAGATATAGTGAATGCAGGGTCCGGGGAGACCAGATATAGTGAATGCAGGGTCCAGGGAGACCAGATATAGTGAATGCAGGGTCTGGGGAGAGCGAATATAGTGAATGCAGGGTCCTTGGAGACCAGCTATAGTGAATGCGGGGTCCTGGGAGACCAGCTATAGTGAATGCAGGGTCCTGGGAGACCAGCTATAGTGAATGCGGGGTTCTGGGAGACCAGCTATAGTGAATGCGGGGTCCTGGGAGACCAGCTATAGTGAATGCGGGGTTCTGGGAGACCAGATATAGTGAATGCAGGGTCCTGGGAGACCAGATATAGTGAATGCAGGGTCCTAGGAGACCAGATATAGTGAATGCAGGGTCCTGGGAGACCAGCTATAGTGAATGCGGGGTTCTGGGAGACCAGATATAGTGAATGCGGGGTTCTGGGAGACCAGATATAGTGAATGCAGGGTCCGGGGTTCAGTAACACATTAAGGCTGATCATACACTCTACAATCTGATTGTATGTCTCCTTTAGATCTACCAACAAGTATGTAGGGAAGAGCCTGCCTGATTGGATACAAAGTGATTAAAAGGATTAGGTAGGTCCTCATATTACATAGTTATGGGTAGATCCACAATTGATTCTACAGAGATTGTATGGTCAGATAGTAATGTGTATGGTGAGCCTTAAGCCCTGTACCCATGATGAGCATATCAGATGAATGAACAACCGGTTTTGTTTTTTGCATGCTGGTCTCATATCGAAAATGAAGAAGTCACTAAAGTTACTAAAATTCTCGTACAACAGAATACAACTTTAAAAGTGATGTCATATATTGTA
Source organism: Staurois parvus (assembly GCF_062004578.1). Classification (NCBI taxonomy): domain Eukaryota; kingdom Metazoa; phylum Chordata; class Amphibia; order Anura; family Ranidae; genus Staurois; species Staurois parvus. Next base: position 875,059 of record NW_028318103.1, read on the forward strand.
TTGTATTGTAATGAATTGTTTTGTTTCTGAGTGTGTGTGGTTTTGGTCACTCGATTTTTTTTTCGGATAAATACTGTACTGAGTAAATGAAAATCCTCAGTTCTAGTAATGTGCGAGAAACACTTTGGTGCTTGTCCCTTCGGATAGTTTCACATGAACATGGGCAGCACAGTGGCTAAATGGTTAGCACTTCCGCCTGGCAGTACTAGGGTCATTGGTTGGAATCCCACCCACAGCACCACCTGCCTGGACTTTGCATGTTCTCCCTGTGCCTGCGTGGGTTTCCTCCCACACTCCAAAGACACTCTGGTAGGTGAATTGGCTTCTGTCTAAATTGTCCCTAGTATGTGTGTGTATGAATGTAAGTTAGGGACCTTAGACTGTACGCCCCTTGAGGGTTAGGGACTGATGTGAATGTACAATATATATGTAAAGCGCTGTGTAAATTGGTGTTGCTATAGAAATACCTGTAAAAAATAATAAAAACTCTCATGATCTGCTCTCAAAAGCTGTGTATGTATGATCAGATTATCGGACAGTTGCCCCAAAAGCAGTATTTTTCATCCATCGTGTGTATGAGGCGGTAGGCTGACCAGACACTATACCATCTGATTGTACAATCTTCTATGTACCTATGTAGTACAAGGACCTGTCTGATTGGATACATATTGATTGAATAGTTTTGGATTGTCCTCATATTACATGGGGATTGATTTACTAAAGGCAAATGGGTTATCAGACAATTGCCCCAAAAGCGGTATTTTTCATCCATCGTGTGTACGAGGCTATAGGCTGACCAGACACTATACCATCTGATTGTACAATCTCCTATGCACCTATGTAGTACAAGGGCCTGTTTGATTGGATACATATTAATAGTTTCGGATTGTCCTCATCTTACATGGGGATTGATTTACTAAAGGCAAATGGGTTATCAGACAATTGTCCCAAAAGCGGTATTTTTCATCCATCGTGTGTACGAGGCTATAGGCTGACCAGACACTATACCATCTGATTGTACAATCTCCTATGCACCTATGTAGTACAAGGGCCTGTTTGATTGGATACATATTAATAGTTTCAGATTGTCCTCATCTTACATGGGGATTGATTTATTAAAGGCAAATGGGTTATCGGACAATTGCCCCAAAAGCTGTATTTTTCATCCATCGTGTGTACGAGGCTGTAGGCTGACCAGACACTATACCATCTGATTGTACAATCTTCTATGTACCTATGTAGTACATGGGCCTGTCTGATTGGATACATATTGATTGAATAGTTTCGGATTGTCCTCATCTTACATGGGGATTGATTTATTAAAGGCAAATGGGTTATCGGACAATTGCCCCAAAAGCGGTATTTTTCATCCATCGTGTGTACGAAGCTATAGGTTGACCAGACACTATACCATCTGATTGTACAATCTCCTATGTACCTATGTAGTACAAGGACCTGTCTGATTGGATACATATTGATTGAATAGTTTCGGGTTGTCCTCATCTTACATGGGGATTGATTTATTAAGGCAAATGGGGTAGCGGACAATTGCCCCAAAGCGGTATTTTTCATCCGTCGTGTGTACGAAGCTGTAGGTTGACCAGACACTATACCATCTGATTGTACAATCTTCTATGTACCTATGTAGTACAAGGACCTGTCTGATTTGAATACATATTGATTGAATAGTTTCGGGTTGTCCTCATCTTACACAGGGATTGAATTACTAACGGCAAATAGACTGTGCACTCTACAAGTGTAGGTGCCCCAAAGCTTAGTAAATGAGGTGAAGCTTCACTTTGCAAGGAATACCCAATCACATGCAAGGAAAATAAAAAAACATACTTTTTAGTTGCACCTGATTGGATGATGGAAGTCAGCAGAGCTTCTGCTCATTTACTAAGCTCTGGAGCAACCTGCAAAGTGTACATTCTATTTGCCTTTAGTATTTCCCCCCCAATCTCTCAGCGGGGGAGGATTCTTCCATCCAACTCACATGTGTGAATGGTGGGAATCCACTCGTTAAAAAAAACAAGGTATCTATGGCTGGTTTAAAGATTTGGCAGTGACACCATGGTCCGGTACTTACGCAGCTCGTGGACCCCGGGATAGTCGCTGAACTCAATCACGTACAAGTGTCTCCCTTGGTGGCTGCGCCCGACGCTGTAGATCCTGGTGATGTAAGGACAGGAGCTGTGCACATCGTACAGGCTTTGCATCAGGTCCTCGTAGCGGTGATATTTGAAGCTGATGCTGAGTGACACCTTACAGAGGAGGAGAAGTTGGAGGAGGCAGTAGAGTGTCACCTTCATTCCTGCAGCCTTGCCTTGGTGTCCCACATACACAGCTCGGATCCCTCTCCCCCTGCACTCACTCTGATCTGGTTACACTGAGAACTGCCAGCCCACTGCAGCACAGTCTGCGAGGTGGACTCAACTTTACTGTGGCAGAGCCCCTCCCTGTACAGAATCCTACACACTGACTTACAGCCTTCATTTCCAATCCCCCTCCTCCTCCACACCACCACCTCCGGACTCCCAGCCCTCCTCCCCCTGGCCCGCACTCCCACCAGGTGAACTGGCCTCAGCTCACTTATTAACTGCCATGTCAACTGGCAGAGCGGCCCTCCTATTTACTTTACACACATTGGAGGCCATGTGACAAGGTGGCCGAGCAGACTGAGACCAAGTCCAAACTGCCTTCGCTGAGCGATCGGCCGTACGGACGTCGGTGCAAGCTCCCCCTACGATTGTTCCATCAACATGAAACCCAAAACCAAACATTTCATATAATGCAACTTAGCAATTCTTAAACGGTTAGTTCACTTTACAAAAAAAGAAAAAAAAAAAAAAAGAAGGGGCAGCACAGTGGCTAAATGGTTATCCCTTCTACCTGGCAGTCCTAGGGTCGTTGGTTCAAATCCCCACCACAGCACCACCTGCCTGGAGTTTGCATGTTCTCTCTGTGCCTGTGTGGATTTCCTCCGGGTACTCCAGTTTCCTCCCACACTCCAAAGGCATGCTGGGAGGTTAATTGGTTCCTGTCTAATTTGGCCCTAGTATATGTATGTATGAATGTAAGTTAGGGACCTTAGATTGTACGCCCCTTGAAAGTTAGGAACTGATGTGAATGCATGATATTCCTAGATTGTAAGCTCTAACGAGCCGGGCCCTCTGTTTCCTCTTGTACCCTAATTGTATTGTAACTGTAATGTCTGCCTTCATTTTGTAAAGCGCTGAGCAAGCTGTTGGCACTATATAAATCCTGTATAATAATAATGATATATATACAGGGGTGGACTGACAACTCATGGGGCCCCCCGGGCAATAGGGGATGGGGCCCCTGAGTCCTTGCCCAAACTCAAAAAAGCCTATGATAAAGATACCAGGGGCATCTCATGGCGCCCCCTACTGACCCCGGGCCCTCGGGCAGTGCCTGAGTTTCCAAATGGTCAGTCCGCCCCTGATTGCAGGTCATTTTCATCAATTTTTTTATATCATTTTGATCTCAATAAAGTTTAAAGCTGGTTTGGTTACACTGTGATTGGTCCTCCTTTAATACCTCTTCAAGGGTGGCCTCACTTCCCACACGGAAGAAAAATATATTCTAAATATATTTAAAAAATATTCTTCCCAAATATATTGACATATATTTGAAATTCAATTTTGGCCGTATTCAATATAGTTAAAAATAAATAAATAAATAAAAATATATATGTATATACACATACACACACGCTGTATGTTGAATTGCATTTTTTATATATCACAAAAATATATGAAAAATATTTTTAAAACTACATTTTTAAAATATACTGCATGTCTTTAAAAATACATTTAATCTGCATTTTTGGAATGCATTTACAAATATATGTAAAAATATATGTTAAAATTACTTTTAAATCTGAAGAATATATTTAAAAAATATATTTTTTTAAAAATATTTTTCATATTATTTTGTAATACACATTTCAACATACAGTATATATATATATATATATATATATATATATATTTATAAATATATATATATATATATATTTCAAAATATGTTTGAATACGGCCAAAATTGTAGTATTTCAAATATATGTCAATATATTTGGGAAGAATATTTTTAAAATATATTTAAATGTATTTTTATTCCATGTGGGTTGGTCCCCCATATGTTTTTGTATGTTTTTGTTTTTTTTCTCTAGGAATTACTAAGCTGCCTTAAAATACCTTTTTTAACAGCTGTAGAACACATGTACCTTGATGAATGCATAGCACCATGTTTGACTCCTGTCAGCACATTGTTTGCAAGTAATCAGCATTGGAAACTGTCAGGCATTTACCAGTGACACCATCTAACTCCTGTGTGCACAGCCTGGCTATCCAAACAGCCAAGGAGTCCAACCCCAGAAAGAGGACCTGGAGAAGATGGAAATGCTCTTGTGATGTAAGTTTGCCATAGAGTGCAGTGGTTACTAGTGCATTATGGCTAAAAGCTCCTGGAGGGCCACTTCTAATTCCACATTAGGATGACCAAATACTGAGCAAATTGGATCAGTGGGTGGCCCTGTCAGCACTACTCTGCCCAACTATATAAAACTTGCAGAAAAGTGGTGGCCAAACAGCAACGGCATCCAACGAAATGCAGTCGCTGTTCAAGTATTCTGACAGCTGGTCTGCTATACAATACAAGACCCATAGCCAGACTGTTTAGTGTAGATCTATTTCAATATGCAGGTATGTAAGTAGGGGCTTGAAACTCTTTAGGTGTTGGCATCAAGAGTACAAGTTGCCTCCCAATTCCTCTCCTGTTAGAACAGTGACCCTCCAGCTGAGGCTTCACCCTCTGCCATCTTGTGCCCCACTCCATGCCAGAGTCATCCTCCCAACATTCCCAACTGTTAACCTTTATACCCCCTAAGGAAGGAATGTCCACACATAAACAGAGTTGCTGTGCTTTACTGGTGGCATTGGAAAATGGCATAAAGAGTCCACATCACAACGACATACTTTCCGGGGTTGCTTGACAGTACATTTTCAATCACATTTAGTGGATGGCCCGCAGTAGTCACATGTGAAAGCATTGTGCAGCCAATAAAGTAAGCCATCTTCCCTCAAACAGTCTTTCTCCAACCAAGGTCATTCGTACTCACTGGGATACAATATAACTAGTTACTAACATTTATAGGTAAAGTTGATCCAGGGAATATCCGATTGCCTCTCGGGGGATCAGGAAGGAATTTTTTGCCCTGAAGGAGCAAATTGGATCATGCTTTGCTGGGTTTTTTGCCTTCTTCTGGATCAACTGTGGGTGTAGGATTATAACTTTTTTTTGGTTGAACTGGATGGACATTTGTCTTTTATCAGCTGGACTATCTATGTAGCTATGGATAGGATTTCTGCAGGTAAACCTCTCCTGGGATCTCCCAGGGAGATAGCCTCACTCATGGAACTCTTGGCCTTGCCTAAAACCCGCCCTAGCCCCCACCTCCTTAGGGGGCAGAAAGTCTACTGCCAGCTCATCTGGGGGAAGGTCTACCTTTCCCCAGCCTTCAACCATGTCCAAGGCCTCCTCTTGCTGGCTGCTTCCGCATAGCTGTGGAGTGTTTGACTCCCATGCCCAAATTGCACTAGGGCTCCTCCCCACCTGGCTTGTATCTGGGTCCTGACTCGCCCATGGCATCACAATAGGAGGGCTCTAGCTAAAAAGGAGCTAACACCTGATGACACTATCCTCTGTATCTAGACACTATTCTGGAACAGAGCAACCTAGTGGCAGACTAGCTAACTGCACCTGCCTACAAGTATAGCCATTATTAATGTTCTTGCCAATAGGACAGAAAGTTGGAGGAATCTCTCCAGTGAGGTATTTGGCTGAGATAAGAAGCTGAAAAGGGTTCTAACTGTTTTCTGCACCATCCAGAACATACTGGAAGGTTTGGGTTTGGGTTTTAAAGACATCCTACCACCATTTGCAGACCTGTGGTCATATTTCTCATTTTGTTGGCTGCATGGCATATTTTTATTGTGTCTATTCACTGAATTTAATAAGTAATTTCACCCAAAATGTCAGTGTTTGGTGGAAGTTAAAGAACCTAAACCACCTGCCAATGTCTTGTATCTCTGGAGGACCCTATTGATGAGATATCTGGGTCACCTCTGCTCTGCATTTGCTGTTATCATTCTGAGGGGGTAGGGCCAGTGCTACCACTAGGCAAAACTAGGCAGCCGCCTAGGGAGTACTGCCATCTAGGGCACAGCCACAGCTGCTGGTTGCCCGACTCTCTGCCATGGATGGATCTAAGGGGTGCTTGGGTGGGCTACACCCACCCCAGATTTCAGTTGTGCATTCCCTCCTCCACAGGCTGGTCTTTCCATGGACGCTATGCCTGGCCGCTGAGTGCCTTTTCCCCATCCCTGCACTCATGGCTTCGACAAGGGGAGAGCAGCCTGGAGCAGTGAGTCCTGAAAAGGAGAAATGACAGGAGAGAGCCGGGAGGTGCGGGCTGTGCTCTTCTCTCCTGTCACTGGAGTGATCCTCCAAAAAGCAGATGACACAGGATCACTCTTACATCGGCATGTTCAGTGTTTGATCCACTCCTTGGCTCCATTGGAGGAGATGGGGGGAGGCGTAATCAAACTGTGTACAGCCTGATCCAAGAGCGATCTTGTATCATCTGCTGTATGGAGGATCGCTTCACTCACAGGAGAGAGAGCACAACCCACGCCTCTATCTGTTTTCCCACCTGTAAGTTCCAGGGTGGGGGGAGTGGGGAGGACTTACAGGCTGGGGGAACTGTACACAATGAAAGGAGGGGGAAGGGGGGGTAACAATAATTTGTGCTGAGATGAGAGGTTTGTGCAGGAGGTAGATGGGGGCTATTTGTGCTGGGAAGGGTAATGGGGATAATGAGAGGGGAGATTTATGCTAAGAGAAGGAATGGGAGGGGGGATATGTGCTGTCAGTAAGAAGTTTTGGGGGGGTGAGGGGATTTGTGCTAAAGGGGGGGGGGGGATTTTATGCTGGGAAGGGTAATTTAGAGGGCTTTTAGCTAGAGGAGAGATTTTGGGGAATTTGTCCTAGGTAGCGGGATTGGAGGAAGAGGATTGGTGGTGGGAGGGGGGATTGGGGGATTTGTGCTAGGAGGGTTGATTTGGGGGGATTTGTGTTAGGAGGGGGAACTGAGGGAGAATTTGTGCTAAGAAAGGGGGATTGGGGGGGAAATTTGTGTTAGGAGGTGGGATTGTGATATAATTGTTGCTATTAGAGGGGGATTGGGGGAGGATTTGTTTTAGGGGGGATTGGGGGCGAATTTGTGCTAGGAGAGAGGGATTGGAGGAAGGATTTGTGTTAGGAAGGGGGATTGGGGGCAGGGGCGGACTAACCATTCGATCACTCGGGCACTGCCCGAGGGCCCGGGGTCATTACGGGACCCCATGAAATGCCCCTGGTACCTTTTTTATAGGCTTTTTTGGGTGTGGTCAAGGACACAGGGGCCCCATGATCCCCTATTGTCCGGGGGCCCCATGTGTTGTCAGTCCATCCCTGATTGGGGGAGAATTTGTGTTAGGAGGAGGGATTGTGGAAGAATTGTTGCTAGGAGAGGGGGATTGGAGGGAGGATTTGTGTTAGGAGAGGGGGTTGGGGGAGAATTTGTGCTAGGAGAGGGGGATTGGGGGGAGGATTTGTGCTAGGAGAGGGGGATTGGGGGGAGGATTTGTGCTAGGAGAGGGGGATTGGGGGGAGGATTTGTGCTAGGAGGGGGGATTGGGGGAGGGTTTGTGTTAGGAGGGGGGATTGGGGGAGAATTTGTGCTAGGAGTAGGGGATTGGGGGGAAAACTTGTGTTAGGAGGAGGGATTTGGCTGGGGAGTAAAGATTTGTACTGGGAAGGGTAATTTGGAGAGATTTATGCCAGGAGGGGGGTCTGGGGAGAGGATTTGTGCTAGGGTGGAAATATTGAGAGAAAAGAGGATGTACTAGGAGGGGTGAAGTACAGGTGACCTTTTTTTTTGGGGGGGGGGGAGGGGTGCAAGTAAATGATCTTGCCTAGGGCACATAATAGTCTAGCACCGGCCCTGTGAGGGGATCTCATTTACCTTGCTGGATTTTTACATTTATTTTATATTATGGAGAATGGAAAAGGGAGAGCTGGAGCACACAAAGGTGGGAACACACAAAACACCTCGGTGAATAAAATCCATGAGACGGACGCCACCTAAAGGAAAGCTTTTGCATGGACTGATCCTCTAAGTCCTCATTTAAATCTGATCATTTTGTAGCTTGCAGCTCGAAAGTACAAAATGCTCAGAAATCCCATTGTTTCAAGTACAGTCTGTTCTCACCTGAGCATTCAGACACTTGTTGCTAGATGCCTTTTGTTTGAGAAAGTACAGTAACTTCTTTTTAGGTAGGTTTGGGTGTTTTTGGCCTCACAGACCTCAATGAGAGCGCCTGAAAAAAAGAAATGAAAATGTCACACACGTTTTTCAGACACTCCTATAATAAAAGTATTTTGCGCCAAAAATTCAGGGATATGTAAAAAGTAAAAATATATTTTTTTTTTGCATATGTTCATAGGCTATGCTTGTGTATGATAGCACGGCCCTATATATGGAGCATGTCTAGGGGAGGCTGTATGCAGCATTCAGTTCTCCTGACCTAGGGAAAGGATTTAGGGTTGTTTAATTTACTTAGTTTAGTGTTCTTTGTATTTATGACATTTTTAAAATTTTTGTGTGCAAGTTCTGCCCTTCTCACCAACTCTTGCCAAAGACTGGCTAATCTCATACCACAATGCCACTCTCAGGTGCACCTTGCACAAAGATTTTCCAGTTCACGGGACCACAAACCTGAGAGTGATTGTCACTGGGTTTAGTTTCCTAAGCAATTAACTCAACCATCACCACCTTTTGACTGAGAAGGTGGAAACTCACAATCTTAGCAATAACAAGTATGAAAAATAAACATCTGTACACACACTGTCACCACAGACAGGTATATTCAGAGATTCTCATATACAGTAGTACTCTTCAATAGACAGGGATTCTTTAGTTTGAATTAAAAGCCTTAGGGACAGTTTAACATTTTTCAAAACAGGGTTTAATAATAAAATGGTCAAAATGGCGCAAATAACATATTTACAGAAAAAAAGTTGTTTCAAAGAAATAAAGAGACAATAAAGCAACAGAGAATTAAAAATGAGTTGGAAATGAAGAATACTTGCAAAGTCCTTGGTTGTAGCAGAGTCCAATTGATCAAGCAAACAGTACAGTGGCTTTCTCAAGTCCAGTTAGATGTTCCTTGTGTAGTGCCCTACTAGTTAGCTAGAGGGAGCTAGAATCCAATTGTTAGAGAGGAGAGCTGAGTAACAGCCTGGGTGCAATAGTCAGGAGGTGAAATTTGGATCAGGAGCCGAGAGGCTCTGCAGGCCAGCCCCTTTGGAATTTTCCCCTGCTCTATAGCTTTGGAGGAAAGCCAAGAGGCAGTGGGTGGATCTCAGGAGACTCTGGCTTGTACTCTTGAGGGATCCTAGCCAATCCTCAACAGGAGGCTTGGAAAGGGGCTAGGACAACCCTTAAAAGAAAGTTAGTCTGGTCAGTGGCTTGGAGAGTTCGGGTGAAAGACAGTGAGGAAGATAGAGGGAGGACTCACCTACAGGCAGTGGAGCTGGAAAGAAAGAAAGCTCAGCGCTTCACTAGCCCCCACCTGTACAGCAGAGAAGGAGCTGTCCAGCTAAAAGGCCTGGTAGCAGCTACCAACCCATCGGTGGTACGGGAGAAGATATGAGTGAGTACCCCTGCACCCCCTGGTTAAATAGGGAAAGGAGTACTCTAGTGGGAAACCAGATTTGCAACCTACCTGGGAATGTCCATTTCTTAAAGTGACAGCAATCGGATCCCCTGCTCAGGGATACCTCCAGATTGCTAGGGGGAGGAAGAGGAGTTCCTCTAGGGTCTAGGGTGGTACATTAGGAGATGCTGGATAGCTCTCCAACAGAAAGCTTGTAAATAGTTCAGGGAAGTTGTCCTCAATTCATCAGTTCTCTTGGGCATCATGTACACCCCTAACCCAATTTCAGTTCAAATCCCCCTAAATAAAAACAACAAAACCAAAGCTGAAGGACTGATCTCTGACTCTGGATACAAGCCTGTGTGAAGATGAGTGTTGCCTGGCTGTGCAGGACTATAGGGGGACCCAAATATTCAGCAACTCCTAAGGGGGTAGTGCTACACTTGATTGATATTAAACGAGAGCTGTCAATAGGTCCTGACATTTCCTTTTTCTGTGGTATCAAAGGGGTGTTGACAGAGACCAGCTGACCATTTGCCCGGTGTAAGGGGTGGTGGCTGGGAGGTCACCATGTTTATGACTGCACCATGGCCCTCCCTTACGCTCCATTTTATACTAATATTAATATATTCCACTATGTACAGGTTGTATTCTGGAAACTGGTAGATTATTGTTTAGCATTATATTTTGTGTCCAGGAATACCAAGCACAGAGTATTTCAGATGGGTCTGACACCCAGGTGATGGGAGACTGCTTTTTCCCCTTTCACATGTGCTGCATTTTTAGAATGGTGCAGGAACCTTTTTCATTCAAAGGATTGGGCTGCTGTGTCCATGCAAACGCGGGCCGCAAACCCGCATTGCATGATCGTGCAATTGTCAGTTAAAATAACACAGCGCCGTATCGCAAACAATGGCCTAGCCAAGAAGGTGGATAAATCCTCTGGGGTAACACAACGTGTTTGCATTTAATGCATTTTAATGGCCAGAATAGATTAAAATTCTAGCCAGCAGAATGCATGAACGCCGAAAGCGTGAGCAGACATAAACATCCATTGCAAAACTGGTTTTAAGTGCGTTTTCTCAGCTGAGTTTTCTTCATGTGGAGCAAAAGTATCCAGGGGAGGATAAAAAAATGTCCTGCATGAATGAGGCCTTACAGGGCTAGAATGGGAAGCGATCATTTCGAAGCTTTGCACCCACACCTTGGATGTTCTTTAAACATCACAGGCGCGTTTCCAATGCCTTCACAGCGCTCTTGTGGTGTATTTCAATAGAAGTGAATAGAGGCGGTTGCAAAGCATCAGTTTCTGTTGTAAAAAATGCCTGACCTGTCTGGAAATAATTTGCTGAAAAATGTGGTTGTTCCCCTGTAGCGGTCAGAGGTTAATGTTACCGAACCCCTACATTGCCCAATTTGTCACAAATGTTACTTAAGCCAACTAACCCAGCATGGCGTACACCAGGCATGCCTTTGGATGTGCTGAATTCTAACCGGATTCTCAAAGCTTCCTCCCAATCAGCTGACTGAGGTCACATCGGATGGCCTGAACTAAGGCTATTTCCAGGCCTTTCTTTTATCCACATTTTTGTGTGTCAACACTTGCTTTCTTAAGCTCAATGATAAGCATTTCCTCTATAAGAAAAGCTTTTATTCTAGACATCGAGGACTGTAAACCACCCACATGTAGGAAGCAGTCAAACTTTTTTTAAAAACTCTATCCTTTTGTTGCATGTTATTCAAAAATAAGCAAATGGCAGATGTAAGTTTCCACACAGCACACTTTCCTAATAATAAGGTAGTGATTTCCAGATCCCGATGTATTTTATAGGAGGATAAATCACAGACAAATGTAGCACCCGCCTAGATAGCTAGAGTCAGCTAGAGTCCAATTTTTAACTAGGAGGGCTGAGCAGCAGTCCAGGTGTAATAGTTAGCAGGGTCAAATTTGGGTCAGGGCTGAGGGGCTCTGCAGAACAGTTCCCTGACACCTCTCCCTGATCTAGAGACTTGAGGAGTCTCTAGAACTCAGTGGGTGAGGGTGAGGAGGAGCTGGTCTGCAGTCTTGAGGGATCCTGACCAATCCCCAACAAGAGGCTTGGCATGGGATTAGGACAGCCCTCAAGAGTGACTCAACCTACTCAAGAGCAGGAGAGTTTGGGTGGAAGATGGAAGGAGAGGTTGAAGAGCAGAAGCCTGGGAGGGGGCCCAGTTGGGAAGGGGCTCGTGTACAGGCAGTGGTGCTGGAAAGGAGGAAAGCTTTGGACTTCACTTCCCCTCAAACAAGGACCATCTGTGCAGCAGGGAAGGAGCTGCTCAGCAGAAGGCCTGAGCGCAGAGGACTGAGTGAGTAGACCTACACCCCCTGGGCCAGAAAAGGGACGGAGCACTAGTGGGAAACTGGATTAGCTGCTACCCTGCCCAGGGATTCCTTCACACAGCTGGATGAGGAGATTTCCTCTGGGGTCTGCGGTGGTACATCAGGAGATGCTGGCTAGCTCTCCAAGAAGAGAATTTTTGCCCTTAAAGAGACTTGTACAAACAGTACGCAACATGAGTACACCCCAACAGATTTGTCAGAAAATCTTTACTTTCCTTTCAGAATAAACATTTTTATGTGATACTATACTACAAAATTCTCCCACAAATGCTGACCATTGATTGCAAACAAGAGTTGCTATTTGTACACAAAAAGTATTTTTCCGAACAAATTCATACACGACCATGTTGCAAAAATGAATACACCCCAATGAAAGTCTTAGGAGCAAAACTAAATTTTAGACAACAAAATCCAAATTAACAAGAATTCAATTACAGGTGAGTCTAATTATTCATTAAACAGGTGTCCAGCAGACAGTTGATTTTAGAGGGCGTTACTTAACAAAAAAAAACCCTTCCCATTTCGTGCTGTCAGCAATGGCACCACATGGAAGAGAAATGTCACAAGGCCCGAGAAAGAAAATCATTTCTTTACACAAGAAAAATGAAGGCTACAAGGAGATCAGCAAAGCTTTACTTATCAGGCAGAATACTGTAGCAAATGTGATAGAAAAAATTAACAAATATGGAACTGCAACCATCTCACAGAGATATTCAGGCCGTCTACGGAAGTCAACACCTCTTGAGAAGCGTCTTCTAAAGAGAAGGGTTGAAGAAAATCGCCATGCAAGTTCACTGCAGTTAGCTAAAGAAGTAGAAAGCCAAACTGGGATGATTGCTTCGCGTGACACAATACAGCGCACACTGCAGAGGAATGGCAAGCATGGGTGTCATCCACAAAGGAAGCCTCTCCTAAAGCCCATGCACAAAAAAATCTTGCCTGGAATTTTCCAGGGCCCACGCTGAAAAAGAATACTACGGGGTCTCTGTACTCTGGAGTGATGAGACCAAGATAAATGTTTTGTAACAGATGGCTTCAAAACTGTATGGCATCACAAAGGTGAGGAGTACAAAGAAAAATGCATGGTGCCTACAGTGAAACATGGTGGTGGCAGTGTGCTTCTGTGGGGCTGCATGAGTGCTGCTGGTGTCGGGGAGCTGCATTTCATTGATGGTGTCATGAATTCACAGATGTACTCTTCTATATTGAAATAGATGATTCTACCATTACTCCGTGCCCTTGGTCGTCGTGCACTTTTCCAACATGACAATGATCCAAAACACACATCTAAGGCCACTGTTGTATTTCTGAAGAAGAACAGGATGAAAGTGATTCAATGGCCAAGTATGTCTCCTGATCTGAACCCAATCGAACACCTATGGGGAATTCTGAGGAGACAAGTTGAGCATCACTCTCCATCCAGAATCTAGGCTCTAAAAGAGGTTGTTCCTGAAGAATGAAAAAAATTTTGCAATATGTTGCCAACTTGTTCATTCCATGCCTAGAAGACTTGGTGCTGTCCTTACAAATTATGGAGGTCATACAAAATTTTGTTGTGGGGTGTATTCATTTTTGCATCAACTAATTTGAGTAAAAATGAAGATTTTGTAATCTAAGTTATATTATTAACCTTACTTTCATGTAATGAGCTAAACAAATGTTCTATAAAACCCAGTTTGGAAATTGTTCTGGTGTTCATTGAGATATTGATTAAAATTTTGCTTTTCAAAAGGACTCTTATGCTGAGCACTGTAGTTGCTGGAAATTTGTCCTCAATTGCCATTTCCATGGGCATCCCATACACCCCTTACCCCATCCAAGTTCAATTCCCCTAAAAAAATCTAAAAAAACAAGCTCAAGGACTGGTTACTATCTCCTGGATACATATCTGTATGGCAAATATGTGTTGCCTGGCTGTGCAGGACTATAGGAGGACCCAAATCTTTAGAGACTCCAAAAGGGGTAATGCTGCACATATGAGAGAAGGTGTCCTCAGCAGTCTGGAAATAAAGAATATCAAAAGTCAGCCAGAAAAGTTACTTTACATAGATTCTGCACAATAAGGCATTTTTAACTGCTCCTTCTCACTAGCAGCAGTGTCTACAGCCTTCTGAAAAGCAATCTATGGTGGATTGCTTTTTAGAGGGTGTCAGAGCAGCAGCTGCCAGGCATTCAGGAGGCATTCCTGCCACTTCCTGAAATCTGCATTTATTTTCTTTTTAATAAATCACAAAGGGGATTTTGTATTAAAGCAGTATTAAACCCACAACAAAAAATGTAATGTATTGCAGCTTACCAATCATTAGATGTGATGGCTGCATTAGTTTCCTCACACTGCAGTTGCAGTTTGTTTTCCTTTTGGGATAATGTTTTACATGAATAATTTACAGCTGATAATTGTAAGCAGCCATGTCAGTTTTAAATGGTTTGCCTCAACACTCTTAGCTGATAAATTTGCAAGGCAGTTTGTTCTGTTGAAAAACAACAAACCTTCTGGTAGGATCACCAGATGAAAATAAAGGAAGGAAAGCCCAACAAAGAAAATGAATGCAGCCATTACATCTAAGAATTGGTTACCTTCAGTATAATATATGTTTGCTTTTGGGTTTATACTGCTTTAAAGCTGAAATTTTGGAACATTTTTTCTCTCATGCAGTGGGGATGTGCCTGCACTGGATGGGTTAACTGCTAGTTTTGTGCAGGGGTGCGCAGAAAGGCTATACTTACCTGATCCTTTGATCCTCAGGAAATCAACACTCCCCCACGTCCAGTGGTGGATTGCTCCTGCTGTCCTCACATCCAGAGCCACTCTATGGCCATGTTGACGTCAAGAACAGTCCATGCACAAGACCGCTAGTGTGCGGGGGAGGAGGGCAGGAGCAGCAGGGACCAGACTTGAGCTTGAAGGATCAGTGGATTAGGTAAGTATATCTCCATTTCCCCACCTCTAGACAAAAGTTACTAGTTAACCCATGCAGTGCAGGCACAGCTCCACTCCATGGAATTTTTTCCCTGTGGTTCTTCTTTAATATATAGCAACACAATTATGGGCCAAGCGTTTGGCTCGAGGTTCCAGTGCACTCCCAATGACCTCAATGGTTTAGTTTGACATGGGTGGTGCCACCTGTCGAACTCTAAAAGCCAAATTAAAGTGTTAGTAAACCCAGGACATTGCATTCACTATATCGGGTCTCCCACAGTACATACAACATGGAAATGCAATTATTTTAGGAAATATAAACTCCTAAATACCTTTTCTCTTCAGCAGTTAGAGCAGTCTTGTGACTTCTATCAGTGTCCAGCAGAGCACTTGTTAAAGATTGTAGTTGGAGTTTTCATTCTCCCCTGACTGTCCTATGAGGCTGTATAACCCCTGACCCTCTGTCTCGACAGCGCTGATTGGCCCTGTGTTAATCATATGCACCCTCTCAAGAAAAAAAAAAACTCTCTATACAAAGAGAAATACAAACCAAACTGAGCATGTGCACCTTGCTGCCAAGGCTCTGTTCTATCAGTAGATGTATTGGGAACAGTAGAATAAAGAGAGGATCAGAGAAGACAGAGTCAAACAGCCTTTTTACACAATGCAGAGGATTAACCCCTTAGGTTCCACAGTGAGTATAACAAGCATTCTTTACTGCATATACAGACTGATTTTACTGTTGGGGGTTTAGTAATACTTTAAATTTGCCGTGGCATGGTGCCCATGCCATGTATACAGCCCTATCCGGCTGTATTGTTAGAATTTAGGTGGGTGGCTGGTAAAAACTCTTTGCAGGGCCAACAGCGCCACTAGATCCCATAGAACATGACATCATTCCATCGGTGTCCATAATACCACAAGAACAGGGGCGGACTGACCATTTGAAAACTGCCCGAGGGCCCGGGGTCAGTAGGGGGACCCATGAGATGCCCCTGGTACCTTTTTCATAGGCTTTTTTGAGTTTGGGCAAGGACACAGGGGCCCATGATCCCATGATCCCTTATTGCCCGGGGGTCACATGAGTTGTCAGTCCGCCCCTGTACAAGAAAGAAGAACCAGCGCTCAGGTCCATAAATGTCCCAGGGACACGGTAACAGTCACTCAATGAGATGCAGCCCTCTAAAGATCCTGGAATCTTGATAATACTGGAAAAAAAGCAAAAAAGGGCGCACTCTTCTTGTGCATTACCGTGATAAAAAATCATTTATTGAGAATGACAAAAGTGTATAGTCACAAACCAAGAGTCATAAATAAAAGCAAGGAACCAATGTGACAGTCCCAGCAAGTGGTGGCCTTGCGACAGGGTGTGTTCACGCGTTTTATGACACGAGCTCCGGGAGACGAGCGCTAAGGAAGGGAGCTCATCTCCCGAAACGCGTTATCACACCTTGTCACACAACCACCACTTGCTGGGACTGTCGCATTCTCAATAAATTCTTTTTTTATCACGGTGATGCACGAGGAGAGTGCCCCTCTTGCTCTTTTCACCGGTGTCCATAGCTTTAAGGCGTTATTGGCCAGGGAGCGTTCTTGTCCAAAAGCCACAAACTCACCAAAGCTTTGCAGTCACTTGACCACATCCTGTAATAAGCTGTTTTTTTGTGATTTAGTTGAAAATATAAGCATTAAATACAGAGACAACATTTAAATACGTTAGTTCTTCACCTTTCCTTCTACTGTCGATGCCCCTACCCATGTATAATATAACATCACATATTGCTGGGATTCATGTGATTGCCTAGTTCAGTGGTGGGCAACCTTTTTTTTCAACTGAGCCAAATCTCGCCAAAACCACGATTGAAATTTATTTTGAGAGCCACATTTTTAAAACTGAAAATACATCCCCCATATAGTAATTCATCCCCCATAGTAATTCATCCCCCATATAGTAATTCATCCCCCATAGTAATTCATCCCCCATATAGTAATTCATCCCCCATACTAATTCATCCCCCATATAGTAATTCATCCCCCATATAGTAATTCATCCCCCATAGTAATTCATCCCCCATATAGTAATTCATCCCCCATATTAATTCATCCCCCATATAGTAATTCATCCCCCATAGTAATTCATCCCCCATATAGTAATTCATCCCCCATAGTAATTCATCCCCCATATAGTAATTCATCCCCCATAGTAATTCATCCCCCATATAGTAATTCATCCCCCATAGTAATTCATCCCCCATATAGTAATTCATCCCCCATATTAATTCATCCCCCATATAGTAATTCATCCCCCATATAGTAATTCATCCCCCATAGTAATTCATCCCCCATATAGTAAATCATCCCCCATAGTAATTCATCCCCCATATAGTAATTCATCCCCCATAGTAATTCATCCCCCATAGTAATTCATCCCCCCTATAGTAATTCATCCCCCATATAGTAATTCATCCCCCATAGTAATTAATCCCCCATAGTAATTCATCCCCCATAGTAATTCATCCCCCATAGAGTAATTAATCCCCCATATAGTAATTCATCCCCCATAGTAATTCATCCCCCATAGTAATTCATCCCCCCTATAGTAATTCATCCCCCCTATAGTAATTCATTCCCCATATTGTGTCAATTCACTTACCTTTGCTCCGCGCGTTCCTCTCGCCGTGTTCCCGCGCCGTTCCGGTCTTCAGGGCGGACTGTGAGAGGAGAGGAGTTCGTCACGCTGCCCCGCCTACACCCTGGCTGCCCCGCCTACATTCTGACAGCCAATGTTTGCCACGCTCCGCGGGCCGGATTAAAAGGTCCGCCGGGCCGTAGTTTGCCCATTGCTGGGCTAGCTGCAGAGTCCTGACTTTTGAGGCGGCCGCCCGAGAGGAGGGAGGGGAGCGGGCGCCCGGCACACAGAAGAGCCGAATTAAAGTTTGTAAAGAGCCGCATGTGGCTCGCGAGCCGCGGCTTGCCGACCACTGGCCTAGTTGGTTTAACTATTAATTTCAGCAACTACTATTCTGCTAAAATATCCTTGACTGCTCAGGACAGGTTTGCTTGCCTTGGCAGACTGCGATGCTTAACCTCCCTGGCGGTATGATTCTTTCCGATTTTTTGTGCTGAAAGCGGTACCATTTTTTTGCATGGAAATATGTAGTTTTTTATTGTAGGCTGTAATTTTTAGGAATAACTCACTGAAATCTGTCCGAACAAGAGTCTAGTAAACATTCCGAATTTGATAAAACTTGAAACACGAAATCATAAATTATAATTTAATAAATAATCATAAAAATTATAATAATATAATAATAAATTTAATTCAATAATATAATCAAACCAAAAACACTGAAATTTGAAATACAGAGGCAAATTCGCACATCGCTGAGCAAAGTCACAAAATCATTTTCAGTGTCTGATGAGGAATTTCCCCACGAATCATTATCACTCAATTCTGCAAGTGGTTCTGATTTACTATCGCTGTTCTCTAGCTGGTCTAAACCCGCTTTTGACGTAAAGGGACGCTTTTTGGACGCCATGGACTTTTCTAAGTTTCCAGGCAGAAAGAACAGTCAAAATGCAGGCAGGGCACAGGACAAAGCAGTAGGGACAAAATATATGTGAAATGCATTGAAACAGCAATGACAGCAAAAATTACATTTTTTAAAAATTTCAAATTTCCCGCCGGTTCCGGCGCCCATACTTCCCGACGTCACGGGGACCGGAACACAGAAGCTGGATGCCGGCATCGGCCGGAGGAGATGGCCGGGGACACTGCAGGGGACACATCGCGGGAGCGAAGGACAAGGTAAGTGCTGCAGGGACTCCCTGAGCAACGCCGCATGGTAAGCCCGAGTGTAGCTCGGGGTTACCGCTCTTGGTATTGAAATTTTACCCCGAGCTACACTCGGGAATACTGCTAAGGAGGTTAAAAGAGCTGATAGTGGGCAAAGTCTGACTAAAGGCCGTTATATGTGCATTATGACGTCTGTCCACTAGGTGGTGAAAAGTGGCAGCTTACTGTATGTATGTGTGTGAAGACACATGAGCTCACCTATGTACATCAGACCCTCAGCAATCCAACCAATCAGTGATCTTTTCTTCCATCTGCCCTACAATGATGTTAAAATGATTATATAGAAAAAGAAATGTAGCCGGTTTCCTGAAGTAATGTTTCCAACAAGCATAGACAGATCTCTTATCTCCCTTTAAAATGGAGATGATTAATGATCAAATTTAAAGTGGTCTTAAACCCAAAACCAAAAATGTAATATATTGCAATTAACACTTTAACCTATCTCTTTGTGAGTTTACTGGTCATATAACCTCAAACACCTCTTAAAATGACTGGCGCCCAATCTTTTCCACCCCACAAAGAGTCAGGTATTTTGTCATGAGGTTAGATGCTAGCCCCCTGATCCTAACTGGGGGATCCCACAAGTACAAAGATCAAGCCCCTATCTGCATACGTAGCACCCCTTTACCCTCTAGTGCAGGGTTTCTCAACTAGGATTCCCCCAGAGCTTGCTAGGGGTTCCTTGAGCAATTTCTACCTCTCAAATAAGTTCCCACTGACACTGTAGTTCTTTTTAGCTATCTGTAAGGGGGTAATTCTTCTCAATGACCACAAATATAAGGAGCATTCATCCCACTGACCATCTCACTAATGTTCCATGAGCAGGGCTGCTGTTAGAAACCACGAGGCCCCATACTGCCAAGCTGACGGAACCCCCCCCCCAAACTTTATTTACTATGCTTCAGTTATGAACACAGTGAGAGATTCATACCAATCACTCATTGTGTTCATTCAGGAAAGAACGGGGCTGGTAAATGTGAAATATTTACCGAACCCTTCTCCCACTCTCCATCCTGAGGGATCCTATTGTCTGCTGGCAGCTACCGGTGGGAAGGAGAGGAGGCAGCACTGTGGGGGTTGGGACACACAGGGTGGTTTGGGTAGTATGGGGAAACGCATGGTGCACAGGGTGGAAGATGGTTGCGACAGAGGGGCAATTACTGGAACCGACCCTCTGTATGGCTCTCTCTACAGCAGCTGAAAGCCAATGGGAGAGAAAGGAGAAGCCAGCTTTAAGCTGCTGCAGAAAGAGCCATAGAAGGGATTGGTTCCAGTAATTGCCCCCCCCCCCTCGTGCTGTGCTGATCACCCTCCCTGCCCACATCCAATTCACCTAATTGCCTGGGCCCCCCTGCTGGCCTGGGCCCCGTACAAGAGGACTGGTGGTACCCACTTATCCACGGCCCTAATCATGAGTTGTAGATATAGTTTCACGTTTTAACAGGTGTTCCCTGAGACCGGAAAGTTATTTCAAGGGTTCCTCCATACTGAAAATGTTAAGAAAGGCTGCTCTAGAGGTTATTTGGATAAGGTTAGGTGAGCTGATATTTCATCTCAGGGCTTCTTGACCTGTAGTGAGGATATAAACAGATGGGCATAATCACTTTTGGATAGTTAAAGTGGAACTTTAGTCAAAATATTAGGTCCCGCTAGATCACTTCAGGCTGGCCCCTTTATGCAAGCATAACTTTGTAAAACGTTAAAAATAAGTGTCTATACTGTTTAAATCCAGTAATACACTGTCTCTCCCTTCTCTGCACATGCTCAGTTGCTTTCTATTTTCAGGCAATTTGGCAAAAATGTAGAGGCTGATCTGTTGAAAGCCTAAAGATTTACTGCTGCTCAGGGGTGCTGGGCTTCAGCAAAATGGCAGCCTTCTAGCAAGAAGAAACAGGAACAATGCTGAAGGCAATTTACAGCACACACTAATTTTGGTAGCATAATTATTAATGTGGAATATATCTTCCTTGCTAGGGAACTTTATTTTTATCAAGTTGTTATGGGTAAAGTTCTACTTTATTGAAGTCTATTCAGGCCAATAAATTCCAAGGAGATAGAGTTTAGAGTACAAGATACCCCAAAACACCAAAACCACTCACAACTGATACAGAAACCCTTAAACCAGACGGCACTCTGTAATCTCTTGACTGTAAAGCAGTACCAGCACTCACTGAATTAGCCACCAGATTTACTGCAAAGTCCAAGTTTGTACTTAGCTTCAATGGACATGCCTTTTGCTACAGAAATTCCTTCCTTCCAGAATTCCAGTCCGAAATTCAGCTTCACTTCACCCAGACAACACCTCTGGCCAAGCAGTGCAAGCTTCAGGCTCCAGCCTTGGGCCTAAACTTCTCAGGCATACATGTCTTCCTCAGGCAGCAGGCATGAAAGGTCAGGAACAACAGCACCCAAGTCCTCCTCCAGCAAGGCCTGGGAGGCAAGAGAGCAGCTCTCAAATATATATACCCTTCCCCAGCATGCACCCAATTTAGAATTGGGACTCTATTGCTTATGGTAGTATTCCTACACATACTTGTTCTGGGTAAGTGACTCAGAAGTCTGAAGGAAGAGGGCCATCGGGTAGGCACCTAGTATCTTCAGTAGGAAATGTCAACAGGAGAGGTCCACATTTCTCTGGTGAAAGGTTCTCTATATCAGATTCAGTCAGTGCATAATCTGCCATGGATGAGAAAAAGGTCTAGATTGACTGTTCTTCTGAGAATTATGGGCAAGGAACATCTTTTCTGATCTAAAGGTCACCCGCAGAAAGGGATCTCCTTCTACTCTTCTGATGAGGAAACAAGAGATGTGTGGCCTCCTGGTAATATCTGGCACTGGTGCCAGGCCTGAGGTCATCTGACAGATCTGATGAGATGGGCAGGATTGGCAGGAAAGGAGGATGGAGAGAAGTCATGATACGGATGCCGTGTAAACAGATTGAATGACACAAAAGCAGTCTGGGCTCTCCTTGCCATCCCGCCGATCAGCTCTTTGAACCTCACTTCCCAGAACCGTTACACTTTCATCTCCGGCCAGAGCCTTTCCCTTTGTTCTGTGTGTCAAATAATTAACCAAACGAGCAGCATCCACACGGCTAAAATGATATCACCATCATGCCTCAATCTTCCAAATAAAGTGAGACGAAGAAAATAAACAAACGTTCTTGTTTTACAGATGACACCGTCCACATGTTTTAGAGGCCACTGAGAGCATGGCACCAATGGTGACAAAATCGCTCTCACCTCCACTCTAAACTGTAACTTCAACAACGCATAGGCTTCTGCTATTTCTGAACAAATAGTGTATATATTTTGGTCTGTTTGTGTTGATTGATTCTCACCTCTTGTTGCACTTCTATTATTACTCTGGCCTGTGTCTGGTCTGTGTTTTAGAAACATCCCCCCAATTCATGTGATCCTTATCAGTTCCTAATTGGGGCGGAGAAGAGTGCTCATTTGACCATCTCCCTATAAATTTTGATCAGCTCATGGGGGGAGGGGGTGCACAGTCACAGATGGAGTGCAGTTTTCTGCGTGAGCGCGGTTTTTGCAGGAGTGGCAAGCTGCAGTTGAACACAGCAATTTAACTAAAGCAGGGTAACCCAAGCAGCAGGAAGATACAACAAGGAACTCTACTGCACGCTGGATGGACTGCAAGCAAACACCCTGGGAAACATCTCCTACAAGTCTGAGTCCCACTCCACCTACCTTTTAATATGTCCCCTCTACTCCTCCTTTTATCCTGTGTTCCCAAAATCTCATTTCTTTACCCCTCTGCTCCACCCCAAAATTTACACATCTCACCCTCACTGCTACCATCTCCCTACTACTGCTCTCATCACCTCCTGCTGATACTTTACTCTCCTGCTGACCCAAACACCAGGACTGGAAGGCATGTGCGCTCGTGTACATCCCGCTTCCATCTTACTTTCCTCACCCTTCTCCTAACCTCTGGGGATATCTCCCCAAACCCTGGTCCTCCAGTATCTCATTCCCACACCAGGCACCCTCTTTCCTCCAGGAATAGCCGCAGTCCCCTCAATTTAATATCAGTCCCCGTGCTCCCAATAACCACCCTCCCTTTTTCATGTGCACTCTGGAATGCCCGCTCTGTCTGTAATAAGCTCACCTCTGTCCATGACCTTTTTGTCTCCCGCTCCCTTAACCTACTAGAAATGACAGAAACTTGGCTCCAAACAGCAGATTCTTCTTCTCCCTCAGCACTATCCTATGGTGGCCTTCCCTGGACCCACTCACCCAGACCCAGTGGTCGGAAAGGTGGTGGAGTTGGTTTGCTTCTATCCCCACTGAGCACCTTTCAAGTCCTCCCTAACACTCCCTCTCTATCCTTCTCCTCTTTCGAGACTCACTGCATCCGGCTGTTTTCTCCCATTTCTCTGAGGATTGCAGTGATCTATCGGCCTCCTGGACCGGTGTCGTGCTTTCTTGATGATTTCTCCACCTGGCTACCCTACTTTCTCTCCTCTGAACTACCCGCTATCATTATCGGAGATTTTAACATCTCCATTAATGTCAACAGCCCGGCTACATTCCAACTCTTCAACCTAACCTCATCTTTTGCATTAGCAAAATGTATACAGTCCTTTACTCACTCTGATGGGAATACATTAGACCTTGTTTTCTCCCATCTTTGCACTCCCTACAACCTCACTGTGACGGAAGCATAGGCAGGATAGAACACACAAAGAAGATGGGGAACACACAAAGCTTTATTGAGACAACAAAATGACAGTCACTCAATGGGGAAATGGCAGGAAGGGTGATCTGTGCGCAAATTAGGGACAATTCCTGGGACGGTGGTCTTGCCAATAGGGGGGTGACAGCGAGGAGGGGCTAAGATACTTGTAGTCCAGCACCAAGGGCAAAGGAAGAGTCTCTGTGGTAGGCTAGGGTCTCCGGCGACAAGCAGGCAATCCACCCCTGGACTGTGGTCTCGGCCAACAGGCAGGCGATCTACCCCTGGACTGGGGTCTCGGGCAGCAGGCAGGCGATCTACCCCTGGACTGAGGTCTCGGGCAGCAGGCAAGTGATCTCCCCCCTAGGCTTGGGGGGTCCCAGGCAGAGCCTGGTCACAAGGGTCCCGCCGCTGCTGGGCTCCCTCCATGACTGCACAGCGGACTGGGATCTCGGGCAACAGGCGGGCAACCTACCCCTGGACTGGGGTCTCGGGCAACAGGCCGGCAATCTACCCCTGGACTGGTATCTTGGGCAAGAGGCGGGCAACCTACCCCTGGACAGGGGTCTTGGGCAACGGGCCGGCAATCTACCCCTGGACTGGGGTCTCGAGCAACAGGCCAGCAACCTACCCCTGGACTGGGGTCTCGGGCAACAGACCGGCAATCTACCCCTGGACTGGGGACTCGGGCAACAGGCAGGCAACTTACCCCTGGACTGGGGTCTCGGGCAACAGGCAGGCAACTTACCCCTGGAAAGAAGTCTCGGGCAACAGGCCAGTAATTTACCCATAGACTGGGGTCTCGGGCAACAGGCCGGTAACCTACCCCTGGTCTGGGGTCTCGGGCAACAGGCAGGCAACCTACCCCTGGGCAGGGGTCTCAGGCAACAGGCCGGCAATCTACCCCTGGTCTGGGGGTCTCAGGCAACAGGCAGGCAACCTACCCCTGGTCTGGGGTCTCGGGCAACAGGCTGGCAATCTACCCCTGGACTGGGGTCTCGGGCAACAGGCCGGCAATCTACCCCTGGATTGGGGTATCGGGCAACAGGCGGCAACTTACCCCTGGACTAAGGTCTCAGGCAACAGGCGGGCAACCTACCCCTGGACTGGGGTCTCGAGTAGCTGGTCGGCAGTTTCCGCTCAGCTGGAGGGTCTCAGGTAGGGACAGGTGGATTCCCCTTAGCTTGGGGGTCTTAGGTAGCTGGCAGGCAGTTTCCCCTCAGCTGGAGGGTCTCCGGTAGGGGCAGGTGGACTCCCCTTAGCTCAGGGGACTCAAGTAGCTGGCAGGCAGTTTCCCCTCAGCTTGAGGGTCTTAGGTAGGGGCAGGCAGTCTCCCCTTATCTCGGGGGTCTCACTTTTGGTGAGGGGGCTCATGCAGAGCACGCAGCGGGGATGCCTGTGGAGGCCCGGTCCCCACCCGGACCTCCCATGACAGCGGTTGCCCCCGAGACAGCAGCAGGAGGAAGAGGCCGGCCGGCTCTCCCGCTGGCCTTTTAAAGCTTTCCCGGACGCTTCTGGGTTGCCCTGGCAACTGCCGGCCCAGCGCCGCAACAAGGCACGCCCCCTCGACTCGGGCCCCGCTGAGGGAGCGCGACATTTGTCTACGGTGGGCACAGAGCCGCAACAAGGCACGCCCCCTCGACTCGGGCCCCGCTGAGGGAGCGCGACATTTGTCTACGGTGGGCACAGAGCACGGGAACACATTGTGCCCCCGCCGTGACCGCCGGGGCCTCACAGAGACACCTTGGCGGCCTGCCACTGGGGTCTCCTGGCGGGGGGTCCCCTCTCCCCATCCCGCACAGCCTGGCCTCCGAGGCTGTGTGGGATGAGGACACGGCAAGGGGGGAGGAGAGTGACAGCACACCTTGACACTCACAAACATCCCCTTTCCTCTCTCTGATCACAATCTCATCACCTTCACAGTGTCCTCATCTTCAAACACTTATCCCTCCAAGCAGCAATTACCCGCAGAAACCTTCACAACTTGAATTCTGCTCCTTTCCACTCTGCAACTGACCAACTCTATGACAGAATCTCTCCCCTGTCCTGCCCTGACCTGGCCATTACTGTCTACAACAGTTCGCTTTCATCCACACTAGACTCACTTGCTCCTCTAACAACACGAAGCATCAGGCTCCGACCATTACAACCTTGGCAGACTGACGACACCAGAAATCGTAAGAGACATAGTTGTGTGCTGGAGCGACTGTGATGTAAAACCAAATCTCACCAAGCATTCACCCTATATAAATCTGCTTTCTTAACATACAATTCCTCCCTCCATGCTGCCAAACAAGCCTACTTTGTCACTCTCATTAATAGCTTGTCAACCAGTCCTCGTCATCTCTTCTCTACTTTTAACTCTCTACTTTCTCCACCTCCACCCAGCACCTCACTCACTGCTCATGAGATTGCAAATCATTTCAAAAGCAAGACTGATGCAATTCGTAGGGGCATCGCCACTGCACAGACATCCATCCCACTTAGCAGACCTCATACTAAACCTCCCTCAACACTTTCCTCTTTTGACCTTGCTACTACTGAAGAGGTCACTAAGGTTTTCTCAGAAGCCCGTCTCACTACCTGCCCCCTGGATCCTGTCCCCTCACAACTACTATGGTCACCCTCTTCTTCCATCCTATGCTCCCTCACTCACATCTTCAATCTCTCCCTCTCTAACGGTGCCTTCCCCTCCCCTCTAAAGCATGCACACATCACTCCCATACTTTAAAAGCCCTCCCTGGACCCCACCAACCTGAACAACATAAGACCCATCTCCCTGCTCCCGTTCACCTCTAAACTCTTAGAACGCTTAGTCTACAATCACCTGAGCTCCCACCTCACCGACAACAACCTTCTTGACCCTTTACAGTCTGGCTTTCGCTCACTACACTCACGAATGATCTACTAACTGCTAAAACCAATGGGCACTACTCCATACTCTTACTACTCAACCTCTCTACGGCTTTTGACACGGTTAACCATCCCCTCCTCCTCAAAAAACGTCACTCTCTTGGCCTCCGAAACTCTGCTCTCTCCTGGTTCTCCTCCTACCTATCGCAGAGCTCCTTCAACATTACTTATAACTCTGGCTCCTCCTCTTCACTCCCTCTTTCTGTAGGGGTCCCTCGAGGTTCTGTCCTTGGGCCCCTACTCTTCTCCATCTACACCTCCTCCCTTGGTCACTTGATAAACTCCCATGGCTTTAAGTATCATCTCTATGCTGATGACACACAAATCTATCTTTCTACCCCTCACCTCACCCCTTCAGTCTCCTCTCACATTACTATCCTACTAAGTGACATCGGCATGGATGTCACTCCACTTCTTCAAACTCAATCTTTCCAAAACTGAGCTCTTAGTATTCCTCCCAGCCCGTGCCCCCTCCCCTGACCTCTGCATCAAAATCAGTAACACAACGATCAGTCCCTCCCCTCATGCCAGGGTGTTAGGTGTAATCCTTGACTTCCATCTGTCCTTTCAGCCCCAAATCCAATCGCTGTCCAAATCTTGTAGACTTCACCTCCACAACATCTCCAAGATACGCCCGTTCTTAACCTCTGAAGCCACTAAGGAACTTATTCACTCCCTTGTTATATCTCGCCTTGACTATTGTAACTCCCTTCTCATTGGCCTACCGAATCGCAGGCTATCCCCTCTTCAGTCAATCATGAATGCTGCTGCCAGACTCATCCACCTTACTAACCGTTCAGTATCTGCCATACCTCTCTGCCAATCCCTCCACTGGCTTCCCGTTACCCAACGGATACAATTCAAAACATTAACAATAACGTATAAAGCCATTTATAACTCTGCCCCAAATTACATCAGCAATCTTGTCTCCAAATATCACCCAAACCGTCCTCTCCGCTCCTCACAAGACCTCCTGCTCTCTAGCTCCCTTGACTCCTCCTCCCATGCTCGTCTCCAGGGCTTCTCCAGAGCTTCCCCCATCCTCTGGATCTCTCTACCCCAATTTATCAGACTATCACCTACTCTGCTCACTTTTAGGCGATCTCTGAAAACCTATCTCTTCAGGGAAGCCTATCCTGCCCTCAGCTAATAATGGAATCTTCTACTCTTCCTACCAGTCCATCCCCCACAGTTACTACCTTTTGTACCACTAGCCCCTCCCTCCTAGATTGTAAGCTCCAAGGACCAGGGCCCTCCTATCCCTCTTGTATTGAACTGTATTGTTGCTGTATTGTCTCCCTTTATATTGTAAAGCGCTGAGCAAACTGTTGGCGCTATATAAATCCTATATAATAATAAAAATCTTTAGCGGGCAACGTTTGTTCCATCAGCAATAGCAGATTATATTTTTAATATTTCATACTTGTAATTGTTAATGCCATTACTTCAATATAGTCCAGCAATATTATATAACTGGGAAAAAATCCTCATCCATCATGAAGGCAAAATATTAAAGCCAATGCCATTTTTCCCCAATGACCACAAATGTAAGGGGGGTATTCATCTCACTGCCCTCCAATGTAAGTAGGGTATTTTTCTCACTGCCCTCCAATGTAAGGGGGGGGGTATTCTTCCCACTGATCACCAATGTAAGGGGGTATTCTTCCCACTGATCACCAATGTAAGGGGGGTATTCTTCTCACTGACCTCCAATGTAAGGGGGGGATTCTTCACAGTGACCTCCAATGTAAGGGGATATTCTTCATGCTGACTGCCAAAGTAATAGAGGCATTCTTCTTACTGACCACCAATGTAAGGGGGGGTATTCTTCTCACTGACCTCCAATGTAAGAGGGGGTATTCTTCCCACCGATCATCAATGAAAGGGGGGCATTCTTCACACTGATCACCAATGTAAGGGGGGTATTCTGCTCACTGATCTCCAATGTAAGGGGGGGATTCTTCACAGTGACCTCCAATGTAAGGGGATATTCTTCATGCTGACCGCCAAAGTAATAGAAGCATTCTTCTTACTGACCACCAATGTAAGGGGGGGTATTCTTCTCACTGACCTCCAATGTAAGAGGGGGTATTCTTCCCAACGATCATCAATGAAAGGGGGGCATTCTTCACACTGATCATATATGAAAGGGGGGCATTCTTCTCACTGACCACAAATGTAAGGGGGGCATTCTTCTCACTGACCACCAGTGTACAGGGAGGGGTATTTTTCCCAATGACCTCCAGTGTGTGTGGGGGGGGATTCTTCTCACTGACCTCCAATATAAGGGTGTATTCTTAACAGTGATCACCAATGTAAGGAGGGAATCCTTCCCACTGGCAACCAATATGGGGGGGGGTTTCTTCTCACTTACCACCAATGTAAGGGGGGAATTCTTGTCACTGATCAACAATGTAAGAGGGGGACATTCTTATCACTGATTACCAAAGTAAGGGAGTATTCTTCCCATTGACCACCAATGTAACAGGGAGTATTCTTCTCACTGACCACCAATGTAACAGGGAGTATTCTTCTCACTGACCACCAATGTAAGGGACATTCCTCTTACTGACCCTTGATGTATTAATTTTACCAGAGGTCTCCTGAGACCTAAAAATTATTTCAATGATTCCTCTGGAGTAAAACATTTGAGAAAGGCTGGACAATCAGATTCCAATTGCCAGGTGTTTTATAGATAACGTCAGAAAATAACCAGAAACATTGATCGCTCCCTATGGGGTTGATGTCATAGCGCTGTCCTGATGTGATCGAGATGAGAGTCCTGACATGACGCCTCCTCGGTCAGAATTAGGGAGAGGCTGAATGAAGAGGACACAAGGCCATGGTAGCTGCAGCGGGAGGAGGTGGTGGAGGTAATACAAGGATGTGTTTGGAAAATATTTTACAGCTTTGCTCTGTATTGGTACAACTTTCCCTTCACCTCTTCCAGCCCCATCAATGCTGTAATTGTTTCTCCATCAGTTGGACTATTTTAAGATTTATAAATCTTAGGAAAAGAAACATTTCCCTCTCGGACCTTGGAGTCCAGAACTGGCAGGTTTTTGAGGCAGAGCCCCTTTTAATGGGAGAAAATCAAAAATCAGCAGCTCTTTTAAAGAAAAAAAAAAGACAAATATACCCTAAATGAAGACTTTTAACCCTCTCCTAATTGAACACCTACACCTAACCAAGCTCTAAAAGTGACACTCTGGGTTAAACAAAAAAATTCTATTCCAGTATTTCTTCCTAACTCAGAAAAGTCTGTTCTATTGCTCTCAGCCTCCAATTTCCTTTGTTTGCTGCTGTGATCTGATTTCCTGTTAGAGGGTGGCTACATTCAGACTCCAAACACATGTGAACGACTTGGAATTGCAGGCAGAATTCTGCAATTCCACCTACGTTTCCGGATCTCGTTAAAAACAAGCCAAAGCATGCAATGCGCGTTTGGGTGCCATCCATTGTTAATGGCACCCCAAATGTACTAAAGAAAGATGACAAACAGCTGGAAAATTAACGGAAAATAAAAGGGTACATGAGCTACCGTAATTCCTTTGTGCAGTGGAAGGAAGGCCATTCAAGTGAACAGTGTTGCTCCAAAAACACGCAAAAAAATGCACAAAAGACATGTTGCTCCCATGTTGCTCAGATGCAGGGGCGGACTGACCATTCGCGCACTCGGGCACTGCCCGAGGGCCCAGGGTCAGTTGGGGGCCCCATGAGATGCCCCTGGTACCTTTCATTGGCTTTTTCATAAGCTTTTTTGGGTGTGGGCGAGGACACAGGGGCCCCATGATCCCTATTGCCCGGAGGCCCCATGAGTGGTCAGTCCGCCCCTGCTCAGATGTGAACAGAGCGCTATTCTTCACAGTCAGGGAGTATGTAGGAACTTAGCTACTCGTTTCTCCAGTCCTGTACTGAAATCATTCACTCTGATTCCACTGCACACTGTGAGCTTCTCAAAATATGCATTAGAAGCTGCAGCAAGTGACCAAGAGCCCACCTCATTTCCTAACTGGAGGATGTCCAACATCATCTAGCACAGGGGTCTCCAAACTTTCTAAGCAAAGGGACAGTTTTCTGTCCTTCAGACTTTAGGGGGGCTTCAGTGGAAATAAACAATGGTGTTTGTGAGAGTAATTGTGCCCCATTGATGGTGTCATTGGGAGAAATTGTGCCCTGTCATTGGTATCATTGGGCTCCATTCTTGGTATCATTGAAACAAACTGTGCCCCATCGTTGGTGTCATTGGTTAGAATTGTGTCCCATCGTTGATATCACTAGGAGGAATTCGTTGGTGTCAGTGGATTAAACAGTGCCCCAAGTGCCAAATAAAACCAGGCAAAAGGCCACATCTGGCCCCCGGGCCATAGTTTCAAGACCACTAATCTAGCACTTTCTCCCCAGCTTGACTGTCCCTGGCCCGCCCCTTGCAAATTATTGGTTTTCAGTTCTTTTAATCATGGAGGCTTGGCATCACATGTGGGCCTTAATAAGTGTGGTCTGCATGCAAATACAGACTGCCTAGGAACGTCCACCCCTCCTATCCGGGCTTGTTCATATTTGCATAATCCTTCCCAATTTTTTATGCGTTTTTCATTTTTGGGATGTGTTAATGTTTCTAGGGGGAGGTGTTTGTTGTCATGCAGGACTCATCTCGACTCGTCTGAGCTTTCGCATGGCCAGTCAGTGAGCTGACAAGGATATACAGTGGGGATCAAAAGTTTGGGCACCCCAGCTAAAAATTTGTATTAATGTGTATAAAGAAGCCAAGGAAAGATGGAAAAATCTCCAAAAGGCATCAAATTACAGATTAGACATTCTTATAATATGTCAACAAAAGTTAGATTTTATTTCCATCATTTACACTTTCAAAATAACAGAAAACAAAAAAATGGCATCTGCAAAAGTTTGGGCACCCTGCAGAGTTAATATCTTGTACTGCCCCCTTTGGCAAGTATCACAGCTTGTAAACGCTTTTTGTAGCCAGCCAAGAGTCTTTCAATTCTTGTTTGAGGTATTTTTGCCCATTCTTCCTTACAAAAGTCTTCCAGTTCTTTGAGATTTCTGGGCTGTCTGTCACGCACTGCTCTTTTAAGGTCTATCTATAGATTTTCAATTATGTTGAGGTCAGGAGATTGTGAAGGCCATGGCAAAACCTTCAGTTTACGCCTCTTGATGTAATCCCCCGTGGATTTCGAGGTGTGTTTAGGATCATTATCCATTTGTAGAAGCCATCCTCTCTTTAACTTCAGCTTTTTCACAGATGGCATCAAGTTACCATCCAAAATTTGCTGAAATTTTATTGAATCCATTTTTCCTTCTACTCGTGAGATGTTCCCTGTGCCACTGGCTGCAACACAACCCCAAAGCATGATTGTTCCAACCCCATGCTTAACAGTTGGACAGAGGTTCTTTTCATTAAATTCTGTGCCCCTTCTTCTCCAAACTTACCTTTGCTCATTCCGGCCAAAAAGTTCAATTTTAACCTCATCGGTCCACAGAACTTGTTTCCAAAATGCATCAGGCTTGTCTATATGTTCATTTGCAAAGTTCAAACGATGATTTTTGTGGTGAGGACGTAGAAGAGGTTTTCTTCTGATGACTCTTCCATGAAGACCATATTTGTACAAGTATCTCTTTATAGTGGAATAGTGTACCACAACTCCAGTGTCTGCCAGATCTTTCTGGAGGGATCGTGCAGGCAAACGTGGGTTTTGAATTGTTTTTCTCACAATCCTGCGAGCTGTTCTGTCTGATGTTTTTCTTGGTCTTCCAGATCTTGCTTTAACTTCCACTGTTCCTGATGACTGCCATTTCTTAATTACATTCCGAACAGAGGATATTGACATCTGAAAACGCTTTGCTATCTTCTTATAGCCTTCTCCAGCTTTGTGAGCGTCAACTATTTTCAGTTTCAGTTTTCTAGACAACTGCTTAGAAGAACCCATGGTGCTGATTGTTGGGGCAAGGTCAGATCAGTCTGGGCATTTAAAACCTTTGAGATTGACATAACCTGGTCTTCCCAGACGATGATTGAGAACAATCCATGACACTGGCAGGTCTCAGCTTGGCAAAGGGGGCAGTGCATGCTATAAATTCTGCAGGGTGCCCAAACTTTTGCAGACGCCATTTTTTTGTTTTCTGTTATTTTGAAAGTGTAAATGATGGAAATAAAATCTGACTTTTGTTGACATATTATAAGAATGTCTAATCTGTAATTTGATGCCTTTTGGAGATTTTTCCATCTTTCCTTGGCTTCTTTATGCACATTAATACAAATTTTTAGCTGGGGTGCCCAAACTTTCGATCCCCACTGTATATAAATATATATTGGACTGGCTGTGAGTTTTAATACATTCATTTTTATTAACACAAGATTTTAGCTTGTGCTGGTGGTCAGTGGAACTTTGCCCCCTTGTGCTGGTGGTCAGTGGAACTTTGCCCCCTTGTGCTGGTGGTCAGTGAAACCTTGCCCCCTTGTGCTGGTGGTCAGTGGAACATTGCCCCCTTGTGCTGGTGGTCAGTGGAACTTTGCTCCCTTGTGCTGGTGGTCACTGGAACTTTGCTCCCTTGTGCTGTTGGTCACTGGAACTTTGTCCCCTTGTGCTGGTGGTCAGTGGAACTTTGCTCCCTTGTGCTAGTGGTCAGTGATACTTTGCCCCCTTGTGCTGGTGGTCAGTGGAACTTTGCCCCCTTCTGCTGGTGGTCAGTGGAACTTTGCCCCCTTGTGCTGGTGGTCAATGGAACTTTGCCCCCTTGTGCTGGTGGTCAGTGGAACATTGCCCCCTTGTGCTGGTGGTCAGTGGAACTTTGCTCCCTTGTGCTGGTGGTCACTGGAACTTTGCCCCCTTGTGCTGGTGGTCACTGGAACTTTGTCCCCTTGTGCTGGTGGTCAGTGGAACTTTGCCCCCTTCTGCTGGTGGTCAGTGGAACTTTGCTCCCTTCTGCTGGTGGTCAGTGGAACTTTGCCCCCTTGTGCTGGTGGTCAGTGGAACTTTGCCCCCTTGTGCTGGTGGTCAGTGGAACTTTGCCCCCTTGTGCTGGTGGTCAATGGAACTTTGCCCCCTTGTGCTGGTGGTCAGTGGAACATTGCCCCCTTGTGCTGGTGGTCAGTGGAACTTTGCTCCCTTGTGCTGGTGGTCACTGGAACTTTGTCCCCTTGTGCTGGTGGTCAGTGGAACTTTGCCCCCTTGTGCTGGTGGTCAGTGGAACTTTGCTCCCTTCTGCTGGTGGTCAGTGGAACATTGCCCCCTTGTGCTGGTGGTCAGTGGAACTTTGCCCCCTTGTGCTGGTGGTCAGTGAAACCTTGCCCCCTTGTGCTGGTGGTCAGTGGAACATTGCCCCCTTGTGCTGGTGGTCAGTGGAACTTTGCTCCCTTGTGCTGGTGGTCACTGGAACTTTGCTCCCTTGTGCTGTTGGTCACTGGAACTTTGTCCCCTTGTGCTGGATGGTCAGTGGAACTTTGCTCCCTTGTGCTAGTGGTCAGTGATACTTTGCCCCCTTGTGCTGGCGGCCAGTGGAACTTTGCCCCCTTGTGCTGGTGGTCAGTGGAACTTTGCTCCCTTGTGCTGGTGGTCAGTGGAACTTTGCCCCCTTGTGCTGGTGGCCAGTGGAACCTTGCCCCCTTCTGCTGGTGGTCAGTGGAACTTTGTCCCCTTGTGCTGGTGGTCAGTGGAACTTTGCTCCCTTGTGCTGGTGGTCAGTGGAACTTTGCCGCCTTGTGCTGGTGGTCAGTGGAACTTTGTCCCCTTGTGCTGGTGGTCAGTGTAACCTTGCCCCCTTGTGCTGGTGGTCAGTGGAAGCACTGCTATTGTTAATATATGGGTATTTTTTCTAAACTAAAACCTCGGTATTCAGATTTAATTGCAGGGTTGACACTTTGCGATAAATAAGTTAGTTTTGGGTTGCAGTTTGGGCACTCGGTCTCTATAAAGTAGAGTTCTCAATTATCCACCAACATTGACTTCTACACAGCGTGTACACTTGTCTTGACTTTTCCATAAATAGTGAATATTCTCAGTAGCTCTTTTACCTAATGTGATATTGCAAGACCCATGCAACTTCCAGATGTCCACAAAGTGGTCCAAGCCATGGAAAGACCTGACCAGTGCTATGTTATTTGATAAAAAGACCTGATATATGGAGGAGAATGGTGAAGTATGGTAGGAGGTGATATTACTGCCGGGAAGCAGCAGATGGCAGCTGAACACTAAATTGGCCACCAGTGAACATCTATGTGCATCCAACAGAGAACAGAGATTTCCTCATCCACTTTGCTCTAAGGCTGCAAACGAACTCCCGGGCCAAGGGGTGAGGAGCTGCCTCTGTACAGTTCAATTAAAGAGCATCAAACAAAACATCCTCGGAAAAGTAAATCAAACTGCAGTTCTTTCTTACCTCTAGCTTCTTCCTTGAAAGTGGTTCTCCAGTGACATTTATAAAAATTAAAAGTCAGCAGCTGCAAAAATTGTAGCTGCTGACTTTTATTAAACATCCACTCACCTGTCCAAAGATCCAGCCATGTCCTCACCCGAGCCAGTTTCTTCACCGTTCTTTCGGTCCTGCGGCCGCCGGCTGCGATAGCTTGTGGCTTCACAGCCTGCTGCCCACTGCGCATAAGCTGCACTGTGCCGTGTGAATAATCCCATGGTTTTCCAGGCCTTTGACGTGTTCTAGAAGACTGCAGGGAGGGAAGGGGGGAGGAGAACTTTTTATTGGATCGCCTAGGCCAGTGGTCTCCAAACTGCAGCCCATGGGCCCTTTGCTTCACTTTACCTGGCCCTGGGTGCACTCTTCCTCCCACTGATACATGGCACTATTTCTTTCACTGACACCAAAAATGACGCACTATTCATTCCACTGACTTCAATAGTGGGTCATTATTCCGTCCATTGACACCAATGATGGGGCATATTCCTCCCACTGACACCAATGAGGAGGCACTATTCCTTCCAGTCTTACACCAATGAGGAGGCACTATTCCTTCCATTCTTACACCAATGAGGGGGCACTATTCCTTCCGTTCTTACACCAAGGAGGGGGCACTATTCCTTCCACTGACACCAATGAGGGGGCACTATTCCTTCCCCTGACACCAATTAGGGGGCACTATTCCTTTCACTGACACCAATGAGGGGGCACTATTCCTTCCCCTGACACCAATGAGGGGGCACTATTCCTTCAACTGACACCAATGAGGGGGCACCAGGTACTCCCCCCCCCCCAAAAAAAAAGCACGTGCCAAAAAATATGTCAGAGGAGGGGGAAGGAGGAGAAACAATGTAACTTCCCCTTTTTGGTAATGTTCTACTTTAAGAAACTTGATCTTGCCAGTCAAAGAGCCCACAGGGTGACAGCACTTTGGCCCCAATAAATGAGCCATGTTGAGCTGCTGTAGTCACTAGGTTGCTGTAGCGCCCCCTAGCAGTCATTGATAAGCCAGTTCCCGCACCAGGGGTATACTGTTGATAGTGGGATATGAGAGTTTGTGCTATCACTACTCTCATGACAATAAGATGTGCTACAGCAAAAGTGACATTCACAAAAAATAATGACATAGTTTGAATTGTTGGAAAATGACATTTCATTGCTGGCCTCATTAAAGTGTTACTAAACCCAGACCCCTGCATTCACTATATCTGGTCTCCCAGGACCCTGCATTCCCTATGTCTGGTCTCCCCGGATCCTGCATTCACTATATCTGGTCTCCCCGGACCCTGCATTCACTATATCTGATCTCCCCGGACCCCGCATTCACTATATCTGGTCTCCCAGGACCCTGCATTCACTATATCTGGTCTCCCAGGACCCTGCATTCACTATATTTGGTCTCCCAGGACCCTGCATTCACTATATCTGGTCTCCCACAGTACACACAACATGGAAATGCAATTATTTTAGTAAATATAAACTGCTAAATACCTTTTCTCATCCGCAGTTAGAGCAATCTTGTGACTTCTATCAGTGTCCAGCAGAGCACTGGTTAAAGCTTGTAGGAGGAGTTTTCTTTCTGCTCTAGGAGGATGCAGAACCCCTGACCTCTGTCTGAACAGTGTTGATTGGCCGTGTGCTGATCATATGCAACCTCCCAAGGAAAAAAAAAACCTCTCTAGCAATACACACTAAACTGAGCATGTGCAGAGTGTCTCCACGTGATATGTTTTATCAGGAGATAAGAGGGGGACACTGGAAGAAGGGGAGGATCAGAGAAGTCAGGATTAAACAGCCGTTTTACACAATGCAGAGGATTAACCCCTTAGATTCCTTGGTGAGTATAACAAGCATGCTTTACTGCATATACAGACTGATTTTACTGCTATGGGTTTAGTAACACTTTAAAGAAATAAAAACACACACAGACCCCTCCAGAGATCCCCCAAAATACACAACAGACCCATGGGGGTGTCTGCGTGCTGCTGGAACCAAATTCAGGGAAGTTTGTCTCATCACTACTCAGGAAGAGGGTTATCAGCAATGCAAAGTTCTCTGCTGGTCTTGTGTAGATATCAGAAAGGCAAAAAACAGGACTTCTTTTCTATAGGGACAAAGAAGGTAATAAAAAAAATCGACAGCTGAAGCCACCAATGGCGCGTGCGCCCCCTACCCAGAAATGCAAAACCACGTACAGTGAGGAACAGAAGTATTTGAACACGATTTTGCAAGTTCTCCCACTTAAAAATCATGGAGGGATCTGAAATTCACATTGTAGGTGCATTCCCACTCTGAGAGACAGAATTTTAAAAAAAAATTCAGGAAATCACATTGTATGATTTTTAAAGAATGTATTTGTCTTGCACTGCTGAACATAAGTATTTGAACACCTGAGAAACAGCAAGAATTCTGGCTTCTGAGCTTACCGAGAGAAGGAGAGAGCAAAGAGATGTCATTAGAATACACTGCTTCTTCATTGTCCAGTGTCAGGCAGGGGCAGATTCTGGACCAAATTTTGGGACCTGGCTATGATCTCTGGCAGGGGACTTGAATCATGAGATGATTGAAGAGAATTCCAAGTTCGTTGTACAGTTCACGTTTGTTTGTTAGCTGTGTATGTGGTTGTGTAGATTTCAGTTTTAAGGTTCCCCTGTTCTTCATAGTGGTTTGTAAATGAGTCAGAGTTCTACTTTGAGAAAGCTGCGAATTGTGCTCAGTTGCCATAGCAATTTATGCGTCAGATCTGTAGCACTAAGGAAATTGTATACCACAAGTATATATTACTAATACACAGTAATCATCTAGAGCTAAACACTAATAAAATGCATAAATTACTATTTGTCTTTATCTCATTAGGGCGAGGATCCTTAAAGATGAATTACAGGTTCCAATTTTTACATAGCTTTGTTTGTCCAGCTTGGGCTAATGTAAGCAGGGCTTTTTTTCAGCAGGGATAGATGGGAACGCATTTCTGGCACCTACAGCACTGAATACTTTATATGTAATGACAAGAAGGCTGGGGTGCGCTGGAGGGTATATTGCAGCAGGCTGCTGGGGATCTATTGTTGCCGGAGGGGATCTGTTTTTGCAGGAAGGTCTATTGTTTCTGGTGGAGGATCTGTTGTTGCTGGGGGTGACTCTTATATTGCAGGGGGGCAATTGTTACTGGGAGGGATCTATTGTTGAGGGCAAGGTCTATTGTTTCTGGCTGCTGAAGGGTCTACTGATGCTGGCTGTGGGGAGATCTGCTGTTGCTGGAGGGGGTATATTATTGCAGGTGATCCATTGTTGTTGGGGGATCTGGGGTACGGGGATCTGTTGTTGCTGGTTGCAGGGGATTATTGTACTGTTTTTCTTGTTATCATTAACACATTTCATATAAATTGCTTAGCACCACAAAATTATAATTGGTTCTGTATTCTCTAAAAGGGTGGTACTGGGAGGTGGGTGGGTGGGGGGGGGGGGAACCAAGTGCAGCACTCTCTAGTGTGCTACTAGAATAGTGCAGTGTATTATAGGTAAAATCATTGTGTCAGGGGCGGACTGACAACTCATGGGGCCCCCGGGCAATAGGGGATCATGGGGCCCCTGTGTCCTTGCCCAAACTCAAAAAAGCCTATGAAAAAGGTACCAGGGGCATCTCATGGGGCCCCCTACTGTCCCCGGGCCCTCGGGCAGTGCCTGAGTTTCCAAATGGTCAGTCCGCCCCTGCATTGTGTAGGACTCATGGTAGTTGTATCAGTCATGTGACTGAGGTCAGGTTATTGCAGGTCAGTTGGATGACTGAACAGGTTGTGGCTCTATCACCGCCTCCTGACCCTGGAGGAACATAGAACCTTCCAGAAGTCAGTAGGCAGGAAGGGGTGGAGACCTAATCTGCATGTTCATGGGAATCCGACCAATCCCAGGTTTGAAGGCCCTGGTAGAATGGTAAACTGGACCATAAATATGGGAGAATCAGGCTGACAGAGGAGTCGGGTGGAAGATTGAGTGCTGAGGAGACTGTTGGTGCCTGGTAGGGTCCCGTAGGTCTGGGGAGGGCCTGCCTCCAGGCTTAGCTTGGGATGGCTCAGGAGGATACATTCAGTGTTGAGGCTTGAATGGGATTGAGACCTATAGTAGCAGGGAGCAAAGAGGATGATGTGAGTAAAGCAGCACCTTCTGGGATTTACAAGGGGAAAGACTGCTGCACGTAGTAAGCTTTCTATAGACAGCGCTGGGCTCAATCCTTTATCCATGTCCCGGGAAATCGAAATCTTCCGAGAAGCCAGGAGGGGAGGTAGTGTTTACAGGCTGTGAAGCTGGGAGCAGATCTACATGAGGAGAGAAGACATCTCTGCATGTAGCTACGAGGAGTAAAGATAATGTTTAAGGGGCTGCTAGTTCCTCGCCCATAAAGGGCAGTTGCTATTGATGCACAACGATTGACAGCTTTCAGGAAAAGAATAGTCCAGGATCTGCCTTTGTACATAGGAAGGAAGTGTCCCCCTTCCATTGATTCAAGCCAAACTGGGCATCCCATAATCCCTATTTCCCTATCCAAGTTGATTTTCTCGAATAACACAACACAACCAAACCCAAGGACTGGTCATTGTCTTTGAATGCTAGATTCTATGAAAGAAATACCTGTTGCCTGGCTGTGCAGAGAGAGGCTTAAGGATACCCATTATACAGCGGTCCTCACAAAGGTAGCACTACAATTAACTGCAAACCAGACCTTCAGTTACTTTCATGTTTAGCACTCGTGTTGTAAGCAAGAAATAAATAGATGTTTAAAATTTTAAATCTAATAGAAGTCTGAGTTCTGACAGCCAATCAAATCAATTTTATATTATTGACATTTATATAGTGTCCTTAATTTACACAGCACTTCATATACTATTGATTCAAATCAGTCTCTCCCTTCAAGGAGCCTGTAATGGCCTATCTAAGCATAGAGAGAATATGCAACCTCCATGCAGATAGTGTCCTGGCCAGGATTTATACCAAGGACCCTGGTGCTGCAAGGTAGAAGTGCTAACCACTGAGCAACTGTGCTGCCCACACACACTCACATGACCAAAGCCAAGGAATTGGTCGCATGGTTTCTTCCACTACAGAGGAAATTCGGTGACTGACATGACTGCTGGGACAGAACTGCCAATTGGAAGCGCTCCAAGAAACTTGGCAGAATGGTGACATGACTGGTCATGGGTGGGAGCTTAGATTGCTGTGTTTTTCAGGATTTTTTAGCATTGTTAAAGGCATTTCTTTTACTTTTTAGTTTTTGATAATGTAGTAAAGAGTTAGAAAGTTTCTCTTATTGATTTCTATATCCCCATTGGGGAAGTCCACCCTCTCTATTTTGTGCTAGGGACCGTTGTCAGCAAGACAGGAAGTGATAGGAAAACCAAAGTTTCAGAGTTGCCATCAGAGCAAGAAGTGAGGGTACATCAGTGTAGACAACTATCTAAGAGGGGAATTCCCCTCACTTTGGGGACATTTACTCTCATTTCCTGTTGTGTCTCTAGAGCAGGATGTGAAGGGAAATCCCACCAGCAGGGCACAGACAGCAAACAATAAACCTGATGGGTTTTAATCCTTCCCTACTCGGTCTAAACCTAAAAATATGACTTTACGCACACTATAATGAACTTTTCATTTATAATATACTTTCCTATAATAATATAGTTGATGGAGTGTTTTTCTGCCTTTGCCCTTTAGGTCCAGGTTACTACAGTTACCAGCTATAAGTACTGCCCAGATGACTGGTCTTGTGCTGTGTTTTGCTTCAGTAAACAGAAAAATAGTGACAGAAATGCATTTTTTACTAACCACGAGGAAAGTGGCACATCAGCAGTCTTATATGATCACAGCCACAGGGAGAGAGGAAGAGACAGAGCTCTACTGGGGATTACACAACACACACAGTCTGGGAAGAAGGATGTGCCTGTACCTAAACATGGGAGGGTACAGGTGTCTAACACACTTGATGTATTATTTGTGGTGGAGGGTGAGGGTTCTTCAGGTGATAAGTCAGTGATTTCCATATATGAGGAATCACAAAGGACACTGGAGCGCGCAGGGTCCTCGAGTAGGGAGAGGGGTAAGCAGGCTAACAAACGTGTGCATCAATCATCCTGATGGCGGTTCCTGCTCCTTTGAAGGTGGCGACCATTAATGTCACCAGCATAAAATTAGTAAGTGCCCATAACATGGCCTTATTTTTGATCACCAAGTTTGATGCTGATATTTTCTTTTTGCAAGAGACCAGGTTGTCTAGTTTGGCTGATATTCATCCGGCAGAAAATTAAAAAGTTTTAGGCATCAGATTTGGTCCTGGTGATTACGGCCTTGCAAATTGGGTAAGCAGGCTACAAGATGCCAATGCCGAGGTTACCAGCTGGAAGGATTGGAAACCCTCTTATGAGGAAAGGATTGACCTGATTAAAACTGACCTGATCCCGGTATTTCTGTATGACAGTTTTGTCTGTGTTTTGCCAGTGTCTCTCTATGTGAAGATCTACAGCTGTTTCTTCCAGCAGTTATCTGGGAATAGACTGAACCTCATTTAGAGGTCTGTAACCTACCTTCCCAGGTGGATGAGTGGCCTAGGTATGGTCAACCTAGTTGTTTTCTTTTCTCTGAAGTTTTTGAAACATAATTTTGGTAGTATGCTGGCAGAGGAACCTCCTGGGTGGATTGGTATTTTTCAGTCCGTGGAAAGCTTCCGGCCTATGTTGCTCCATGTCTGAAAATGCTTCATCAGTGGTGAGTGATAATGGAGGAAATTAAGTCTCTTCCTAGGAAGGCCCTGGAGAGGAGGATTGTTGAATCTGCCTTTAGCAAGCCGCTGGCCTTGAGGGATTGTCCAGGCCCTGTTATGAGGGAGGGTCTGCATTTGATTAATCTGGAGAGAATCCCTTTCAAGTTTTGGGATTTGGCCTGGCAATAGTTCCATGGCAGAATCTATGTGAAGGGCAACCTGAAGCATTACTCTGTGGAGAACCATGGTTGTTCAAGAGTGGAGTGTGGTGGGGTGGAGGAGACAATCATTTCTTGTTTCAGTGCCCCTTCAATGTAGAAGTCTATAAGCAGGTCGGTGGGGCTCTGGGTATCCCTTTCCTTTCCCGCTTGATTTATGTGGAGTGATCTTATGGAGGCTTTCAAACTCACTGGGATTTTGATTTCTAGACACTTTTTCTAGTTAGCTTAGTAGACCGTTACTACACGTGGAATGCACGGTGTCAGATTTTCATTCGCTAAAAAGTCCTTCCTGTTGAGGTGGTGGTGCACAACATTCTGGGTGAGGCTGGGAAGATTTGGGATCTTGAGAAAGATGGGTGGCAGCCAGGACAAAGGCGTGGAGGAATGTCAGGTCCCCGTAGCTGCTGTCTGTCAGTCTCTGGGTGTGCAGCTTTTCTTTCTGTCTTTTCACATCCCCTAGATGTGATCAGATTTTTGAAAAAAGGCTGCATGCATGGGTTCAATGTTTAATTGTTTCTTAGCCAACCATCATAGTGCAACAAGTTTATTTAAAAAAGAAAAACACTTAAAATTTGTGCACTCACATGCTCCTGGCACCTTGAATGGCCATCCGATACCCTAGGAAGTGCTGCTGCTCCATGCTGCTATAGAGCCAGCATGCACTCCAAATGGTGGAAGTGATGTCATAACTGGAATCCAGCCTCTATGCAATTCATCACATCCAGGACATATTCAGGAGACCCATTTGTGCTGTTGTGTTTGTGCAATTAAACATTGAATTGAGGTACAGTTGCTGACAATGTGTTACGTGCACATCCATCAATTAAATTTCCCAATTTTGTGAATAAATGAAGCAGAAACAGGAAGATTCTTGTTCTCCAGGTACTCAGGTGCAGCTTTCTTTCCAGCAAGGAAAACAGTGATCAGAACAACAGTGACATCACCAAATCTCACTGCAAATATCCTGAGGCTAGCAGTTAGAGGCACAATGCCTCTCACACAGCACATTCAGTAGAAGTTCAAGAGTACAGCTTAAGCAAATGTAACATTTCAAGTTCCCTACAAGATAGCAAATTTTTACTTTTTGAGTTCAGGTATACATTAATCAGCCATAGAACATGATTCACAATGTCTGTTTAAAGGGGATGAAACAGCAGTTTCATTAAGAAAACAGAAAAGTTGGTGGTTATGTACTGGTCTTGGTTCTCGGGCATAATTTTCCACAATAGACGCTTTCTGTAAGACGTTTGTTTGTTCTTCCCATGTTTATATGGAATTCCTCTATGAAAACTCTGTTAGGTTAACTGGCATGTTCCCAAAATTGACTTACAGACTGTGTGATTAATATGGACATTTAAAGACATTTCAAAACATCAGCTAATATGAATAGCCTTCAGAGTCCTGCAGAAAATCTGCTAGTTCTCTGTAAATTTAGGCAATAATTGGTATTCATTGAAAACTAGTGTTTTAAACATAGGCAGACAGTTCAGGAGACACAGACAAGTATTTAGTTATCTAGGATCTTCAGCGACAATATGATGAGGACTTGTTTGTGGTCCACAAGCTTAGCAGGAATTGAAATCAGTTTCCAACTCTGATAAAATGTTGTGACACATTGAACATCTGTGTGCTCGGTCATAATTACAGCCCTGCTCTTGAACATTGTGTTCTCACCAGCATGGACAGTGGTTAATAAACAACTCAGCTTCTCTGGTCACCAGTGAGAAGGTTTGTCCATGGAATAGCCTGAAGTACAGGATGTGTCAGTCTTCTGGTACCAAAAGAATTTTATTGAATATAGCAAAGAATTATACAGTGCGAAATGACATATGTGGTACATGATAGTGCAATCAACTGAAGAACAGATAAAGCTCTCGTACGGATACATAAGAAAACAGACATGACCCACAGAGGGGCCTAAATGGTTTACAAAAAAAGAAGCCTGATATACCATTAAATAGAGTAAAAGGAACATGAGGATACATCAAGCATAAAACCAGGCATATGATAAAACTTGATAGCCTACAATAAAC
The DNA here is from genome assembly GCF_062004578.1 of Staurois parvus. NCBI lineage: Eukaryota > Metazoa > Chordata > Amphibia > Anura > Ranidae > Staurois > Staurois parvus. The sequence goes on from NW_028318103.1 coordinate 919,034, forward strand.
AATCTCTGTAGAGTCATAAAGCTTGTGTGTCTAAATGGTTCCCATCCACATCTCATCAATGGTGCACCTCCGGGGGAAAAAAAAAAGGGGAGTGGGGCATGGTGGTGGCCATTTCGGTAAACTTTAGGAAAGCTTAGGAACGGTATGGAGGAGTAATGGACAACAGCATCAAATGGTGGCCTCAAGGGCCTCAATAAGTAAGTCAGTCAAGAGAAGGAGAAATTGAAGAGAAGCACGGAGAACACAGAGGGGCTGGGGAAAGGGGGTCCCTCATCTCCGGTAGGAGCCTAAAGAGAAAAGTGTAGAAGAAAAGAAGAAAAAGAGGGGGGAGAAGAGGGACCGATAAAGAAAAGAGGTTCATCGGTGAGGAGTGCAGGAAGACGTCGCCCCCACAAAGGGGGACATGGGAAGCATTGCTCTGCATATTAGAGATTAGGTAGTTACGTAGTGAAGCGTGAGACCGGATGGTAGTCCACCCAGCGCTGCCAGACAGAAAGAAACCTATCATGATTATCTTCCAGCACCGCTGTCAGTTTTTCGTTGATAAAAAAGCCATGGATTCTAGACTTGACTTCCTCAAATTGGAGAGTAGGGGATTTCCAAGAGCTCACTATAGTTTGTTTAGTAGCCATAAAAAAGAAACTAATCAACACATGGATTATACGAGGTAGGTTTCGAAGAGGTTTGAAAAGCAATGCTTCAGTAGGATCTTTCTTGAGGTTGATATGTGTGACGGAATAGATAAGGTTATAGACTCTGGTCCATAAACGGTGAGCTACCAGACAGGTCCAGCATATATGGAGCATCATGCCATCCAGGGAGCACCCGCAGAAACAACTGGGGTCATATCCCGACTTATATTTAGCTATTCAATCCGGCATAAAATACCATCTGGATAAGACCTTATATGAGTTTTCCAGCACCTGTATATTACCCAGTCCTCAGGGGAGAGCATTTCCTGAAGCTCTCTACCACATTGTATACAGTAGGTAGGTAGGGGTTCCACTATGTGATTCCAGATTAATAAATAGATACGCGATAGTGCTCCCTTGGTGGATGCCAACGCCTTTCAAAGCAATTCGAAACCTGTTAAAGTTCTGGGGAGACTAGCTTACGAACAAAAGGTTTGACAAAATGACGTATTTGTAAGTATCTAATGACCTCAAAAGGCAGAATATCATGACTCTCATGGAGTTGGGAAAACTTACGCAGACCTCGAACCGTTAACAGTGAGTAGATAGTCATAAATCCTCGAGTTATCCACCAGTGGAAAGCCTCTTTGTTTGATTCGCCTGAAGGAAATAACTGGCAATCAAATAATTGAAGAAGAGGTAGGTGAGGAGATAATACCGCAGAATATTTACACGAATCCCAAATTCTTAAGGAGTGAACCAGGATCGGATTCAGTGGTTTAGGTCCGGAGGATGGGGGAAGCCATAACAAAGCAGAAGGCAGAACAGGATGTGTGTCTAAGATATTTATCAGTGCCCATAGGGGCAAATCCTTGCAGAATAAAGTTGGGTAAGGGGGGTGATTTGGGCTGCGGTATAGTAGTGGTGAATGTTGGGGAGTCAAAGGCCGCATTGAAGCCGCAGACGATAAAGCAGATGCCTGGACAACCAAGGTCTTTTCGAGGCCCAGACAAACGGAAGAATTTGACGATGTAGAATGCGTAATATGTGGGGTGGAACATGGATAGGAAGTACTCGAAAAGGATTGCATGGGCCCGACCAAACCAAGACAAGGTCCTGGTTTGCCAAGATGAAATTAATTTATTTAGATGAGATAGTAAGGGAGGAATGTTTGCTTGATACAATGAATCGTAAGAAGGAGTGAGTATAATACCCAGATAGGGAAGTCCATTGGAACGGGAATTGCATTTGAAGGAGCGTTATGGTCGATCGCAAGAGAGATATATTCACAGCCACCGATTTAGTTGGATTAACATGAAAATCTAAAAGATGCGCAAAGCGGGTGAGTAGCGTAAGGTTAGAGAGAGAGACATGTGGGGAAGAAAGATATAAGAGAATGTTGTCTGCAAAGAGTGCAACTTTATGATGCAGTCCTGCCAACTTGAGGCCGGTAATGTCCGGATGGAGCCGTATACAAACGGCGAGAGGTTCTAGAGCCATAATGAAGAGAAGAGACAGAGGGCAGACCTGACGCGTGCCCCCTCATATTTGCAATTGAGAATATTCAAGCCCATGATAACGGACTTTGGCTGAGGGAACACTAAGGATGTGTCAGTCTTCTAATGGACCTATGGTACATATGTAGTCACGAAAGAGTCTGGAGAAAGGCAGGGGCTTCCCAGATTTACCAAATACCAACATTGAGCTCTACGTGTGGTCTTTGAGCCATGTATTTTTAAGGCCCATTTGTAGTACATATGTCTTTATAGTATCCCATGTGGACACCAGTCCCACAGCTTCTACACATGGGTTGTACAGAGCATTGCTTCTGTGGCCAATAAATAAAACATTTTCTGAGCTGGTATTACTGTAGCTGTTACACAAACTACAGTTATGTGAATGCTGTTGTCCTTGTGTATATAACTATATAGATGATTGATAACTGCTTTCTATTTACCTTGGTATGCTTTTTATAACAAAAATAATTATTGTAATTTATTAAAATTAGCAAAGCCAAAAATTGGTCCTTAAAAAAATCTTAAATTGAAGCCATAACAGAGAAAATGAATAGAATTTAAAACCTAACTCCAACCATTTTTTTTTTGTTTTAAATAGATTGTAACCGAGGTAACACTTTTACCAGATGGCCATTGGTCCCACATTGTCTGTGAAGATATTTTTGAGAGGGGAAGTGACAAGATTGACAAAAGGTGCAGCTTAGGGGGACTAGCCATCACAGCTTAAACCAGTGGCACCCCCCCCATGACCCCATAAGACCCTGGGTTAGAGTGGGAGTAAAAAAAAGGGCCCCCTGCAAGTTAATGTCATAATTATGGCAGACGTACCTTTTAAATGGCATCCTTCAGTAGCATGCTGCTTCCATCTTCACCTGGTCTTCCTTCTGGGCTTGCGTTCTAGAGCCATTTGAATGGCTGGGGAGGGATGATGTCACTGTTCAGCATTAGCATGGAAGTCATAATCGCGGCATAATGCTCTCTCAGTGTACCCTAAATACAGAGCACACTTCGCATGTTCAGTCAGATTTTCACTAAACCTGTGTGTAAGCCTAAATATAAGCTTGCCTGTAGGTACAAGTTAAAATAAAATAGTTAACTACTGCTTTAAGGTAAGTAATCCTTTGTCTTATATTATTGTCAGAGAAAACAGAAGAATAAAATAAACAATGTTTAAAGGAAAACTATAATACTTCTTGATTCAATTTTATTATTTTTATTATGTTTTAAAACTATTGTTTTATATATTATTTATACTATGTGTATCTTTGCTTCAGGAATAAAAATGTACAACCTGACCAAGGACTCCCAGAGTACTGTGAGTTATCTAATGATAGAGGACTGTAGGCTGGCTCCCTTTGAAACATCATATTGAGAAGTCCAGTAAGGGATGAGTCATTCTTAGACTCATTCACCTGTGTGTTCAAATTAGAGCTTGAGCTATTAAAGTATTCGTAAACCTTAGCTATGAACTTCTTTTATTTTTTCCTTTTTAAATTTACCATTGAAGGTTTTTTTCTTTAAATATCCGTTAGATAACTGCATAAATACCTGTTTATTTTGGCTGAAATCATGTGAGCTGATGTGGGCTCAGGAGAAGGGGTGTTGAGATGAGAGAGGGGGGGGGAGGGGGGGGATTAGCGAGAAGAGGCTTGTGTTCTTTGTATTACATTAGAAATGAAGTAGAATAGGCTGACACCAAGTGTAGTGGAATTCAGAGCTCAAAATGCACTGTGGCCTCATATCAAAGAGGATGGGGGTGTACTTGGAATGCCTGATATTATCATTGAACTTCTTGAGATGTAGTGGGATCATTAATGCAATCTCATAGAAGAAGGGTGTCTGCTGATGATCCTGATAATATACCTTACCTTTCTCCATTTTCGCCACAACAATCCCAACAGCAAGAGTGCTGACTTACCATAGGGATTGAAACATTAAAGAATATCTGTCATCATTTTTTGTACAGTTTGGTCCCTAAGACACAAAGTAGATGTAGTACTTTGTCCCATGTTTCTAAGTACTTTATAACCCTACTTATGAGTACCGACCTAACCCCGTCCCGTGCTGCCGCTGCCAATCCAACAACAGCTTTGAAGAGAACAGTTGATTTATAGCTGCAGCTTGCCTGAGCACTTACCCTAGATAAGCAACGGCAAGCTGACATGTGCCCACTCCCTCTGCATGCCTCTTGCCATTGTTTGTCTCAGGAAAGTGCTCACAGCCAAGACAAGCTACAGTTATGAATCAGCCATCTCCTTCACAGCTGTTGTTGGATCAACCACAACTGGAGGAGAAGGGGGCAAGTCGGACCTCATAATCTCATGATTGTAACAACAATTATAACAATAGCACTTCTTTAAAGTGTTACTAAATCCAGGACCCTGCATTCACTATATCTGGTCTCCCCGGACCCTGCATTCACTATATCTGGTCTCCCACAATACACAGAACATGGAAATACAATTATTTTAGTAAATATAAACTGCTTAATACCCTTTCTCATCAGCAGTTAGAGCAGTCTTGTGACTTCTATCAGTGCCCAGCAGAGCACTGGTTACAGCTTGTAGGAGTTTTCATTCTCCCCTGATTGTTCTATGAGGCTGCAGGACCCATGACCCTCTGTCTGGACAGTGCTGATTGGCCCTGTGCTGATCACATGCACCTTCCCAAGTAAAAAAATAAATCTCTCTAGCAATACACACCCCAAACTTTGTATGTGCAGCTTTCCCCCAAGGCTCTTTTCTATCAGCAGATAGATTGGGGACAATCAAAGAAGGGGAGGATCAGAGAAGTCAGGATCAAACATCCTTTTTACACAGTGCAAAGGATAAACCCCTTAGGTTCCACAGTGAGTAAAGCAAGCATGCTTTACTGCATGTACAGACTGATTTTACTGTTGTGGGTTTAGTAACACTTTAAGTCCTATATTTCAGCCACATAAACTTTTATTCGTTGAGAAAATGTGCTAAATATGTTCTTTTTTGTAGAAATAAACATATGATATGGACATAAAGTGCCACTTGATGGCGGCTCAAAAAGATAATACAAAATATTAGCATGCAACACTAACGTGTTCCCAAAAAGCCCAACATATACTCCATAGGGGATGCTGGTATTACCTAGTTCTTTCTCAAACAGTACAGAAGCCACCAGTCACCCAAGCAACAGTTCATTCACCTCAGCTCCATTAAACAGCCTAGGGGTTGTCTTTTTGTGGTTTTTACTGGTAGACATGAGAACAGGATTGGGATTAAGGCATGGGATGCACCACAACGCTCCACAATGGTTTGTGAACACAGGAGAGTCTTCCTAGTAGTAGTAGTGAACAGTCCAAATCCCTACAGCTGAAGGCCATGGAGCAAATATTTGGGCCTCTGGTTCCCCTGTGCAACTATCAATATCCAGTGTGGTGTCCAGCACACAGTCTTAGGGATCAACTTAAGGTCACTACTCACTCCAAATCATTGGCTTCAGGTGTTCCAATCACCTCCATGGCCACAGGTGTATAAAATCAAGCACCTAGGCATGCAGACTGCTTCTAGAAACAATTGTGAAAGAATGGGTCGCTCTCAGGAGCTCAGTGATATCAAGCGTGGTACCGTGATAGGTTGCCACCTCTGCAATAAGTCCATCCGTGACATTTCCTGGCTACTAAATATCCCACAGTCAACTGTTAGTGGTATTATAACAAAGTGGAAGCAACTGGGAACAACAGCAACTCAGCCACCAAGTGGTAGACCACGTAAAATGACAGAGTGGGGTCAGTGCATGCTGAAGCACACAGTGCGCATAAGTTGCCAACTGTCTGCAGAGTCAATAGCTAAAGACTTCCAAACTTCGTGTGGCCTTCAAATTAGCACAACAACAGTGTGTAGAGAGCTTCATGGAATGGGTTTCCATGGCTGAGCAGCAGCATCCATGCCTTACATCACCAAGAGCAATGCAAAGTGTCAGATGCAGTGGTGTAAGGTATGCCGCAACTGGACTCTAGACCAGTGGAAACATGTTTTCTGGAGTGACAAATCATGTTTCTCTGTCTGGCAATCCAATGAACATGTCTGGATTTGGCGGTTGCCAGGAGAACGGTACTTGCCTGACTGCATTGTGCGAAGTGTAAAGTTTGGTGGAGGGGGGATTATGGTGTGGGTTTGTTTTTCAAGGGTTGGGCTTGGCCCCCCAGTTCCAGTGAAGAGAACTCTTAAGGTGTCAGCATACCAAGACATTTTGGACAATTTCATGCTCCCAACTTTGTGGGAACAGTTTGGGGATGGCCCCTTCCTGTTCCAACATGACTGCGCACCAGTGCACAAAGCAAGGTCCATAAACACATGGATTAGCGAGTTTGGGGAAGTTCACTGGCCTGCACAGAGTCCTGACCTCAACCCAACAGAATGTCTTTGGGATGAATTAGAGCAGAGACTGCCTTCTCGTCTGACATCAGTGCCTGACCTCACAAATTAGTTTCTGGAAGAATGGTCAAACCTTCCCATAGACACACTCCTAAACCTTGGGGACGGCCTTCCCAGAAGAGTTGAAGCTGTTATAGCTGCAAAGGGCGGGGCCAACTCAATATTGAACCCTACGAACTAAGACTAGGATGCCATTAAAGTTCATGTGCGTGTAAAGGCAGGCGTCCTAATACTTTTGGCAATATAGTGTGTGTATATATATATATATATATATATATATATATTTTTTTTTTTTTTTTTTTAGCCTGACCAAAACAAATAATGAAAACATATACAAAGCCAGCATACAATATATTCATTTTAAATGACACAATCCCGCACCTTTAAATAGCTATCTGGTTCTACACCCTGAATGTTACATCAGTTTTAGGCAGAAATCTTGATGTGCAATCTGACTTTATCTTTGTGATTGCAGCTATAATAACAGCAGCAGCGCACATAATAATTAAAGGATGTGTTTACAGCTAATCACTCGCAGGCCATTATTAAAGCATCTTCATGTTGGAGGGCTAAGATTCTGCATTTGTCACTTGACAGAGGACCGAAAAACATTCATTAACATTAAGTATCAAAACAGATCTACGATCAGTGAAAACACACATGGATTTATAAATAAAATGGACCAATGAGCGCAATGTGCAAAAAAGCTAAATTTTGTCTGATGTCTTACTAAATTAGGACAGAAGAAACGGCGCTTGATGGCATAGGCTTGTTATAGAATGACCAAGCAATTGGTTCCAATAAAAGTTAATGCCAGTATAATAAAAAAGCAGTATTGTCATCCAATATCAAACCAGCAGTATCAATTGCCCAACTTGTGGCTGTGTTGAAATATCCGCTCACCCTTTGCTGCACGGGAACCCCGAACCAGGAATAGAGATGTCTACAAAGCTCATCCCTTGAAAGGTAGAAGCAGGCTGACAGTAACGAGGACCATGTCACGTTCCTATCTTCTCTATCATATACGTGGAGTGGAGGAGGAGAGATTAAGAGAGTGGTGGTCACTGGAGGAAGAATCCACTGCCAGGATATATTAACTTATTCATGTCCATCTCTTGGGACACATGCGTTTTTTGACCTAACATGATGTGAGGTCAAAAACTTCAGGTGAGGGCACATCTGGTGACTGTTTTTGGTGGAGGAAAACTTTTGCATGAAGATATAAAGTTTTGAAATCCATCTGTATTGAAGATATCACCATTGAGAGACTTTTTTCATTTCTGCATGTTCACTTGTGTTAATTTATATTCACAATTGATTGTGTATTTATTTTGGGGTTAGATTCATTTTTGGGGGAAGCGCTGCACTATATGTATATATTTTGCTGGGCCAATGTAACTTTAAAAATTGCCAAACACGAAATTCATTTTTGAAACAAGCATCATGGTGGAAGAACCACTGTACTGTGCCTCTATGCAGAAAACATGTCCAGAAACAGATGTTCAATAAAAGGTTCAGAACTAAGAAACCTGATATGTTTTATTTATATAATATAGAACTACATACATAGAATAAGGTACATAAAATACTAAGATTTTAGGTTAAATTCCCTTTAAAATCATTGTCAAACCATATATATAGCTGAGAACACAGCAAGGACATTAGTGGCAGAAAATGAATGATAGTCATGAAGAAAGCACAAGACTCTGCTATAGATGTGACTAGTTAATAATTGGGTCATATCCCTCTGGAGGTGGTTGCTTGACTCATGTAGGCAGACTATTCTCACCACCTCCTGACCACATCACTGACAGTGATAAGTACAAACTGACAGCGCTGTGTTCCCTGAATGGACCAGAGATGCGGCCCCGTGCCCTATATTGGGTGCTTTCAGGAACTTCAAAGCAGTCTTATGGGCAAAAAAAGTGCAAAGTTTAAAGTGCAGTCCCCAAAGCAATCAGTAAGAATCCATTTTAATCCCAGGTGGTTGCTATGCATTACCACATTTTGTATTGCCCTTTGCTGTTTCACAGTTTATTAAATAAAGTCACATTTGCAATTACAGCAGCTCTAATGGTAGGAACCATCAATGGGTGCCTGTCACTCACTCAACACAGCCTTCAGGACCAAGGGGACAGAAGAACGTGTGCTCAATACATCCAGTGTCTGTGTAGCAGTAACGTGCACCTGACATTTCTGAGAAGACAATTTGCTGCAACAAAGGTGTGGGGATGGTAGGCTACAAAGGTTGGAGAACAAGATTAGGCAATGCCACTATAGCTTATTATAGCTAAACCCAAAAACAAAAATGTAATATATTGCAGCGTACTAGTCCTCAGATGAGTTGGCTTCCATAGTTTCAGGCTTATTTTCCTTTATTTTCACCTGGTGATCCTGCCAATAACATAGTTCAAGTACATGGCTGTCTATGCTCACTCCTCCGATGTATGTATGGAGGAAGCCATGGCGGTCCTGCAGACTGAACTTAAAGTGGAATTCCAAGTTTACTATATTTGTCTTTGATTGGTCGAGGTGGATATTGGTCAATCTCCTCTCCTCGTCCAATCAAAGGAAATCTAGTATTCATTGCTAAAAATCCAAGGCTTCTCCTGAATGGCGGCAGGAGAGAGGAAGGGCTCATACTCTTGACAGTACTGCCTGCTGCATACAACTAATGTTACTGAAGTCTATTACAGCACACCAAGCGGCCAGACTCTTCTGGTATAGACACGAATTGTTCGGTGAGCTTGGCCCAAGCAAACTATTTAAAGTGATAGTAAACCTGGATTTCCAATATAAAACATGTCTACCGTTGTTCTTCTCCATTACATGGGGGAACGGGGGAGGGGATTAATAGTTTACAGAAAAAGATAACCTTGGGTTTGCTTCCAGTTCATCGCACAGAAAGTGACAAGAACACTTTATTTCTCGATTGATAGGTATTTTCTGTACTTACGAAAAATTTTCTTAGCCTGAAAAAAAGAAAACAAAGCCACAATGTCTGAGGATTGGAAAGCTGCAATATATTACATTTTTGTTCTGGGTTTTAGTTATCCTTTAAACTCCATTCTTTCCATATGAAAGCTGTAGAACATGTTGGACACCTGTAGACAGAAGACAGAAGCAGCTCAGAGCACTTCCAAATCATGGGCACATCAAGAACAAGTCAAATACAGGTCATATCCACTCAAGTATGAGCAAAATCAAAGCAAAAGCATACTGCATTCAACTGACAAAAAGAGATTAGAAACGTGATGCTTCAGCGCTCAGAAAATGAAGGGACGCCTGCCATTGAAACCACATATACCAAAGCCATTGGGCAACCTAGGCAGGAAGGATCAAGTGGTGAAGCCCTCCTCTGATCGGGGAATCCAATACTGCATAAACAACAAGAAAAGAAGAGGGTGCAAATGTCTAGCGCATTATCTCTAGCACTTTATTGAAGAGTAAAAGAAAACATATTATATTCACAAGCCAAATTTAAATGATGGTATTTCAAAATACAAAACACAGAATCTGGAAGTCTGCTCTCCAACTTCACCAAATGTGCAGATGAGCACACCAGCTGATGTGTTTTGGGGGACTGGTCCCTGTCCCCAGAGGCTCTGCCAGCCACTGGTCTGAGGGAGGGGGCCAGTCTCCCAAATTGTGTCTTCTGGTGTTGTCATCTGCACATTTGGTGAAGTTGGAGAGCAGACTTCCAGATTCTGTGTTTTGTATTTTGAAATGCCATCATTTAAATTTGGCTTGTGAGTATATGTTTTCTTTTACCTTTCAATAAAGAGCTGGAAATAATGTGCTGATTGTTTGTGCCCATTTTATTCCTTGTTGTTTATGCATTGAACTGACTTCTGAAGCTGTTGAACACAACCTGTAAGGAGGTCAGTTTGGATTTAGTCCAACAATCAAAAGCTTAATTCCACAGTCATCATTATGAAGGAAGCAAACCCTTCCCAGGCCTTAACGCTAGCCCAAGTGGGCATGAAGTCTCACCACCTCTGAGAACCATTGAAACGTCCAAAGACAGAACATATACTGATCAATCTCACAGTAGACAGTCACATTCAATTGGAGTTCTGTAATGTTGAAGAGGCTTCATAGCTCATCCAGCTCACATTTTCAATTTGAATGAGTGTGAGGAAGATACTTTTAACACTAGTATCCACACAGGTAGCCTTGATCCGATCACCATGGAAAATGTCTCCAACATTACAGCACAAGTCCAGCTGAATGTGACCAACTACTGCGAGATACCATGACTAGATAGTTGGGAACCTTCATTTATTGGTCACTGAGGTTCTGAGACTGCTTTGCTCAATGGTGAGTGGAAGAATTAACACCAACATGGGCAGAAGACCCTCCATGTAAAAGACACTTTAGACGTTTTAGAGGAGTTGGTGTTAGTGGCTGCACCTCATTTTAATGGATCACTACTGTCTGCACAAGAAGATTGCAATTTTTGCCGGGCCAGCTAGAAAGTGGAAGAAAATAACTGTAATATTGCAATCTGGAACATCGTAGCTCCCAACTATCCCTGATTTGGAGGAACTGTCTCTCATTTGGAATCAAATCCTTCTGCCCATCTTTCCTCCTCATTTCCTTCTTTTTGGTCTGATGTAAAGACCTCTATAAAGTAATGTACTGTTTAGCTACCAGAAGTGTCATACTGCAGTAAACCATACATCTAAGTAGTGTTGGGCTGTATGTTCAATTGGAATGACAGTTCATATCGACATCAGCCGTTTGTGTGTTCGGCAAATACCCGAACTGCAAGGGCAGCCCATCACACCGCACAATGCACTGCGCCCTGACAGTACATTGTGATTGGCCAAAGCAAAGCACCTAACCGCAGGTCAGGTGCAATGCTTTGGCCAATCACAGCACATGATGGCATCACAAGAGGGCCCTTTGGGACGTCATCACACTATTTAAGAACTGTCATCGTGGCACAGCTGTCATACGGCGGGAGCCAGCGTCGAGGGCGGAGCTTTTTTTTTCCTTTCTTTGGGTCGGCGGTAGCACCGTGATTGATGTTGGATCTACTTTGGGGGACATTTTTTAAATTTTTGTATTTAATAAAATACTTGGCACAGACTGTCTCCTGTAATTTTTCCACTACACTTTTTTTTTGTGAATGGGTAGCAGTACCATGTACCCCATACTCATTCACATGGGGAGGGGGGGGGCGGGATCTGGGGGCCCCTTTGTTAAAGAGGTCTTCCAGATTCCGATAAGCCCCCCGCCCGCAGACCCCTACAGGCACCGGCCACGGTTGTGGGGAAGACGTCCTTGTCCCCATCAACATGGGGACAAGGTGCTTTGGGGGGGAGCCCCGCTGACAGGTGAAACAATAGAGAATGTTTTTAGTAGCTGTGCGGTATCTTACCGCTTAGTGAATTGTCCCCTCTGTTTGAAGTTCGCGGTTGAACTTTCGTTATGTTCGAATGTTCGACTGCGAACTGAACAGTCCCATCACTACATCTAAGCACTAAATGATTGAATTTGTTGGTTTGAAAAGCTGATGTAAAAAGAAATAATTTGTGGAGAAAAAAAAATCACCAATCATTTTGGAGTATTGATTCTTAACGGACCATGTAACTTGGAGCACCGCAGGTCCTTTGCCTTCATACTCTAAAATACTAAAAGGTGTCCCTCTTTCCCATCAAAGAAAGGTGAGAGGCAACACCAATATTTTCCTAGCTGTTAGTTTTTGGAAATGGGCGTTTGTATTAAGGATCAATCCTGTATTACAGAACCTTACAGCCCTCTCTGAATGGTGACGAAAGTCTCTTTGCGCCTCCTAGTGGTTATACTTTATAATTGCATTTTAACCTTCATCGGCTTGTCACTCTGTCTAGGTGCACCTACATGCGGTGCAGCATGTAAAGTCTATGGAGATGAATCACTCAGCTGTGAATGCATGCATTATTTTTATAACGCTTTATAGAGTCGGTAGCTGATAGAAATAATCAGACAGATATATTCTAGGAAGGTAAGAATTTGGGATACTTTGGGCAGCATAAAGCATCCTTCAAGAGGTTGTGGCAATGTACAAGGTTAATAACAGGTTAGCAGTTATATAACAGAATAAACAGGCTGCATACAATCCTAGAGCATTCCATGATGCATAAACATGTATACTCAGTCAAAACTAGTGTGCATGTATATGTCAGGGACCATACAAGATCATGCTGTGGTCAGATCTTACAGCTGTCATCTTGCGTCTACAGATAACATACATAAAATGAGTACATTGATGAGTGCAGAGAGCTCTGAAAATGCTGTAAGAAATGGATGCTAGTGAGGAAAACTCATAATGGTAAACAGTCATTTATGAAGAAAAAATGGAAAGCATTATTTAAGCCCCGGTCCCATCAAAGCTGATTTTGAAATCGCGCGACTTACAGTGAAGTCGCACGATTTTAAAGTCGGGAAACATGCCGATTTCAGTTATGATTTTCAAGACATTTGAGACAGATGTCTATGCAAATCGCAACAAAAGTAGTGCATGCACTACTTTAGAAATTGGTGCGACTCCGACATGTCAGAACCGCACCGATATGACCGCTCTAATAGTGGACAATAGGGTGCGATTTGCAAGTCGCAGGGCATGCAAATCGCATGCCAAGTTGCACCCGATGTGGCCGGAGTGTATGCCACTAATGTTATGCAGCAAGCATTGCCACTGTGGAAAAATCGAGACATTCAAGCAACTTTTGGGGCTTTTCCGTAATCCACTGTCTCCAGAGGGCATCTCATGGGGTCACTGGGGTCGTATTTCCTGAAGCATGTGCTGTGAAAGGTTCTGTCGGTTTCCTATATTGCCAATAACATTCAATCTGCAATTGCAAATTTGAATCCCACTAATGGCTGTAAAAAAACTTCTTAAAGTGTATATCCAGCCAAAACTTAACTTTGGGTAAAGTGGGGAGAGTTAGGACACCCATTGGGATTTTACTGCTATCCAGGGCTTTTTTTTATGATAGGTCTGTATTCCATATACAGGGAGTCATATCCCTTAATAGAGCTTTTAAATTCCGCCTGTGTCCCTATTGCAGATTTTCCCTTACTTCCTGTCTGGCAAAACTATTGTCAGCAGGACAGGAAGTGAGGAGCAGTTATCAAAAGCCCTAGAAAGCAGTAAAGCCCCAACAGGAGTTTTGATCCTTTTGCAAAGCTGGAAAACAAAATTTTAGCTTGACATGCACTTTAGGACTTCATTCACACTTACATCCAAGAGGTATAAAAACAGATCATCTGACCATTGAGGAGCAATTTAGAAATGGCCGACAGCCATGTTAGCACACACTGCCTTGCTCGCAGAATGGTAAAATTTATACAATGTGCTGGACCCACCACCAAACAAGACCTATCCAAGTGAATGGGACCATACAGCAACCATGTAATGCATGCAGTTGCCTCAGGGCAGGCTTTCAGTGGTTACAACAGATGTTCAGGGTACAACATATTGCCCCTAAGCCTCCTGAAAAGATCCATCTTGTATAAATTCTACTGCATGTGTGAATTAAGCCTAATAGTGTAAGTGAGAGATAGCAGGGAGCCTGCAGTGGGTGTTTGGGAACACCTGCCCTGTATCAAAAGCAGGTACTTGGATTACCAAGGAAAAGGCCTGGGGTGGCCTACTGAGCTACAACAAAGCCTACATCAGGCTTATCCACCTTTTTTTTACCACAGAGGAACCCTTGAAATAATGTTTAGGTCTTGAGGAACCCCTTTTAAAACCGATCCATTGTAGGACCTTTGGTGGCCACTGGGAAGAATGTAGCTTACAGAAGTTAAGGTTAGAATGTCAGCTTTACAGGCAGCTAAAAAGATCATTGATGGCTCTGGAACTATACAAGCACCATCAGATGGGAGGTCAATCAGTCACAGCTCAAGGAACCCCTAGCAATCTTTGGAAGTACCCTAGCAAACCATAGAAGCTTGGTTGAGAATGGCTGGCCTAGATGAAGACTGTGGAGATATCCTCTGCTTCCATTATGCATTTCAAGGTTTAATATTGACTGGAATGTGCTATTAAATTAAATAATGTACATAGCCATTGCCACATGACCCCCCCACATAACACCTTATAATTTTCAGGTTTTGAGGAACCCCTACTAAAGCTGATTCATTAAGGGAGCTATGGTGGCCAGTGGGAAGAAGGTCCCCTACAGAAGGTAAAGTCAGAATGGCAGCCGTACAAACAGCTAAAACGATCATGGGTGTCCCGCTGCTGGCTCTGCCAGGTGGCACTGACAGCAGAGCTATTCGGGCACCATCAAATGGGATGACAATCAGCCACAGCTCAAGGAACCCCTAGCAACCTTTGGAGGAACCCCGGCGATCCATGGAAGCCTGGTTGAGAATGGTTGGCCTAGATGAATGATGGAGCCTGTGGAGATATCCTCTGCTTCCTTTATGCATTTTAAGATTTAATATTGACCAGAATGCACTAAATTAAATAATGTACATAGCCACTGCCACATACTCCCTTGCAGGGACTTTGTATTCAGAACCACCATGATGTCATACATGGAAGTACCTGCAGGAACGTTAACACAGTGTCTGGTCAAGCACACGCAAACCCACAGTGACAGTGGAATTGTTTTCTCCTTTTTTATATAAACATATTGTGTTTGGGTAGACAATAGCAATGCTATGGCTTTCTTGACAAGGACAAAGGGATGTAACCTATTATAAATGAAACAGACTTATAAAAATACAATAATAGAGCTAATTATATGATGTAACCTGAGATCAGTTTATTTTTTTATTTTTTGTCATTGCGAACACGAGCCCCGCAGCTGTGTTCATTGGTCATAGTCTCCTACTCACAGTCTTCCATCCTATCCCTCTCTTCAAAAGGATAAATGTTAATTACTCTCTTCATAAATATGAAGTTGATAAAAAAAATGACCCGTTGAGGAACGGCAGCACTCAGGTCCATGCCCAGCTTTTAAGTCCCGCCATTTCAGCAGCGCTTGGTTTCCCTGTTCAATGTCCTCTTCTGATTGGTCGATGCTGCCTGCAAAGTCACCACATTAATCCACGGCGAGCAAAGTTTTGCAGGGAAGCTCCTCGTCCATCTCTGGTGGTTGGATACAACAACGCCTCTAGATTATGCCCTTCTGTAGACATTTTGGTTTTCGGAATGTCAGCCAGCAAGTCAAAAGGATGAATAATAAGAAAACAGAGAAGAAGACCATGAGTCCGACATATCCACCATGTGACAGCGGAGGGGAAGGGGGGAGCTCAGCTGGGATCATATTGGTCAGGTTCAGCATGTAGCCCAGAGTCCATCCGGCATCGCTACCGTGGATCTGTGGAGATGATACACCATATAAATACAATAGAAGAATGATAAGCATTCAGCATTAGTTTCATGTTTAAATTTTAAACAGTCCTTAATTTTCACCGGAGAAGAACACACTTCCTATCCCTGGGTGACTACGCTAACTCCCCCACCGTGTCTATGGGGGCAGCCGTGGTTGTCACACAGGTCGGACTTTAACCTCCCTACCGGTCTGATTATGTCATTATTTCTGTGCTCAAAGCGGTACATTTTTTTGCATGGAAATATGTCATTTTTTTATTGTAGGCCTGTAATTCTTAGCAATAACTCACTGAAATCTGCCCGAACAACAGTCTAGTAAACATCCCGGGTATGATAAAGTTTGAAACACGAAATCATAAATTATAATATAATAAATAATCATAAAAAATAATAATATAATAAATTTAATTCAATAATGTAATCAAACCAAAAACACTGAAATTTGAAATATAGCGCCAAGTTTGCACATCACTGAGCAAAGTCGCAAAATCGTTTTCAGTGTCTGATGACGAATTTCCCCCACAAATCATTATCACTCAATTCTGCAAGTGGTTCTGATTTACTATCACTGTTCTCTAGCTGGTCTAAAACCGCTTTTGACCTAAAGGGACGCTTTTTGGACGCCATGGACGTTTCTCAGTTTCCAGGCAGAAAGAACAGTAAAAATGCAGGCAGGGCGCCGGACAAAGCACTAGGGACAATATGTATGTGAAATGCTTTGATACAGGAATGTTATACTATGTGATTTTAGTGTATTTAGTGAATGTCACTTTTAAAATGTTTGAATTTCCTGCCAGTTCCGTTCAATTTCACCCACTGAAGTCAATTAGGCAAGCATTTGGCTCATGGTTGTGGCACGATCCCATTGACTTGAATGATTAAGTTTGGCAGGCAGTCCTGCCTTTCAACCTGATATGCTGCAATAAATTTGCCACAACATTTGAATATCCTCCTCTGGCTGTATTTTACAATTCAGGTGGGCAGCACATTAGCCCAATTATAAATAGCAAAAAAAATGAAAAAAAAACAGGCATTCAGGATGCAACAGCATCACATCCTGAACATTTCTTAGCTGCACTCTGAAAAGCAATCTACTGTGGATTGCTTTTTAGAGCATAGGCTAGTGTGAACCAAGCCAAAAAAAGCACAAAGTTCAGTAAATATGTACAGTAAATTACTGATCACCCTTGCCTGTTCTTTAATTTTGGATGCACCATTTAGAAGAAAAAAAAAAGTTGGATACATTTTTAGGACTGTAGTCCAAACGGTTACATGGGAGGGGTTCAGAAAAACAAAAACTGCTATGTCAGAGCTATTGATGAATGGCATTATATACGTCATTTTCTTATTTTCACATTAAAGCTCAAGTCCAGGCACACTGATATAAAGTGGTTGTAAAGGCTCAAGATTTTTTACCTTCATGCATTCTATGCATGAAGGTAAAAAAACCTTCTCTGTTCAGCATCCTTCCCAGCCCCCCCCCCCCCAATACTCACCTATGCCCCCTCTCAATCCCGCGATGTGCACTGGAGTCTCAACTATCCTGGGACTCCCTCTCCTCATTGGCTCCCACTGCTGTCAATCACAGCCAGTGAGCCAATGAAAAGAGAGAGGGGGCAGGGCTGAGGGTGTGCGAATGCTCAGGTGCCCCCTAGCAAGCTGCTAGCCGTCAGGGCACCTGACAGGAGGGAGGAGCCAGGTGAGCCTGCAGAGGACCCGAGAAGAGGAGGATCCAGGCTGCTCTGTGCAAAACCACTGCACACAGCAGGCAAGTATAACATGTTTATTTTTTTAATTAATTTAAGTCTTTAAAATCACTTTAAATCAAATATATTTGTCAATAGCCACAAAAGATATAAATTCACTTTGTGTGCACCAAATGCCATTGCTAAACCAGAAATTACCTTGTAAAATTAGCAGTGACGTCACTGCTGTACTGTACATAGCGTGTGCAGAGAGCAGAGATGTGGGAGGGACTCAACAGGCTCCACCCATTACCGGCTGCCTGCAGAAAACTACAGGAGGGGGAAAAGTCACCCTGCACAAGGAGAGAGAGCAGCAGTGACCGGTCCTTTTGCCTCTTACCAACATCTAAGGTATGTCTTATGGCGGTTGTCTTGGAGAAAAGTAGTTCATGTGACTTTATTGCTATATATTTAAATCAGAATAATGTAGCATTAGGGATGATTGATGGCAAGTTAATATCTAAAGTGGTTGTAAACCCTTCCATATACCCAGTGAAGTGACTGGCATCAGGTGATGCACAGAGATGAAACGAATCCTCCTACATAAGTTGTACCTGTCTATCTGCAGTCTTTTCCTCTCTACATTCTTTCAAGGTGCTGAATTTTAAAGCTTGTCTGAGAGGTCAGAAAAAAAGGGGACGGAGAGCTAAAATTACACACTCAATGAGGAGAGCTCTGTGAGCTGATTGGAGGGAAGAGACACGCTCCCCCTCCACACAGCTCACAGGAACAGAGCTGAGCCTGTCAATCTGCTGGAGGTCCCTCCCCTGTCACCATTACTCTCTTGGTGTCAGGAAAGCTTGTCAGAAATGATTTGTGCTGTTAGTAGAGGAATGAAGCAGCAGATAGAAATTACAGTGCACACTACAATATAGAGAGATATGCTTGTTCAATGTTCATGCCTGAGGTTTACAACCACTTTACGTTTTAGGTAAAAATCCTTTTAGTCAGTATATATAGGGCATACATTACCTTGCCCAAGAATGTGATGTCCTCCCAGCTGCTAGAGTTAAAGCCATACAGATCCAGAAGGCTAAGAATGTAGACTCCAGAGAAACAATATTCACTGAGATACTTCTCCTTTATCCTGCCAGACTCTCTCTTTACCTGCAGTACAAGGACAGAGCAGACATCAACAGAGCATATAGTGCATATTAAGTGGGCACATATTTTCACTTTTTTTGGCAGCAATAACAAAATCCATGTCTTTTTACATTTTTACATTTTTTATCTTCCATATTTTTGTTATTTCATCAAAGGCAAACAGTGAAAGCAGGGAAAAAAGTCAAATTATGAAATAATGAACCACAGCAACTTTTAAGTTTCCACTGTGGGTCCATTATTCGGTCCGTGTGTACTAGGCTTTAGACCAGAGGTCTCAAACTGGCGGCCCTCCAGCTGTTGTGAAACTACAAGTCCCATCATGCCTCTGCCTTTGGGAGTCATGCTTGTAACTGTCAATCCTGCAATGCATCATGGGACTTGTAGTTTGTCAACAGCTGGAGGGCCGCCAGTTTGACACCCGTGCTTTTGACAGTTGTTACCAAGACAGGTGCACCCATTGAAGATAACATTTTGAAATTTGAAAAGAAATAGGAAAAAGAAACAGCAAAGAACAATAAAATGAGGGGGAGGCTTAGGGTTCTTTCACACAGAGCGGACCCGTTTAGCGGATCCGCTTGCTCAGTGGGGATCTCTCCGCTGATCCCTGCTGAACAAGCGGATGACAGGTCTGTATCCACTCCACTGCTCTCAGAGCGGACACAGAGCAGCTAGCTGTCCTCAATGAGCAGTTGGGTGGAAAAGGAGCTCCTGTTCATTTCCATCCAAACCAATCCGATGGATGGAAGGGGAATTGGATCCCCATCCGTCCCTTTTTGGCATATCAGATCGGATGTTGGCGGGTGCAAATGGGCAACATATCCGTTTACACCCGCCGCTCCATAGAGGAGAATGGAGGTTCCAATCAGGTCTGCCTGAAAAACATGCAGGCGGACCCACTGGGAATGTCCGTGTGAACGAGCCCTTATGTGATAACATGCGCTATCAGTAAATCTTGAATAAGCGCCATTTAGCAGCCTATAGAAACACAATGCCTTACCTCAGCCCATGGTTTAGAACAATGTCTCTCCACTGTGTCCTTCACACTGTCCAGAGAAACTTTTTCCTTGGTGAGTTTTAAAAAGTCCATAACAAAATAAAATGCAGAGAAGGCCTGCGGGGAAACAGTACACAAAGCATTACGAAAACACTTCGCGGGTAATATGTTTCCTTCCCTGTCATGGTGGAGATGGACGGCATACTCCACGTCCTGTGCAACATCAAGTCCTTCACGCACAGGACCATGGCTGGTGGGAAAATCAAGAGTAAATTCCATAAGAGGGTAACATCGATCTTTCAATGGATTAAATCATATAATTATAGAGGAATAGGTCTTGAGTTGCCTGTGATTCTGCCAACAATTTATCTAGTGAATTGACCAATCACGGCGCTATTAGTGATCATCAGATAGGTAAAACGTTAAAGCTGAAGTTTAGTTAAAAAAAATCTTTTAATCTACAACAATAATTACATTACGTACCTCTAATGAAGTATATCCTATAATGTGCAAGGTGCTGGATTCTGTAGAAATCTTCACTGTGCAGGGCTGCCCTGGCCTCTTCCTTCTGCTGAACTTCTGGTGCTGTGGTGGGTTAACAGCTTCAGGTCTCCAGGTTCAGTTGCAGAAAAGGTGATCTGACAAGAGACATGCCAGACATGTCATGCCAGACATGTCAGACATGCCAGACAAGAGACATGTCCACTCCTCCACTGAGTGTGAAAGATCTGTGAATGGGTAAGACTCTGAGGTCACAGGATTCTCTCCTCCATTCACAGGTCACATTACACATGTAACCAGTGAAAGGATTCTCAATGGAGGAAAGGGCAGGAGGGGGAGTGTCCTTGTCAGATCATCTTTAGTGCAGCTGAGCCTGGAGATTCTGAGCTGTTAACTCCCACAGTGCTGAAAGTTCAGCAACAGGAAGAGGACGGGGTAGCCCTACCGTTAAACTTTTTTAGAGAATCCAGCAGCCTGCACATTGTGGTACATCCTCTTTTACAAGCAAGTAATGTAATTAAAGTTGTTGAGAAAAAAATGTTTTTAGCTACACTTCAGCTTTAACAAAGTCCAACTCCAGGCTGCATATTTTTTTTTAAAACGTACAATTTTTTTGGCTTCCTTTGAGTCTATTTTGTAATGTAAATGTGCTACTTACCTTCTCCATGCTGCAGACATGATCTCTCGATTGTCCTTTTACAATGGACGCTGCCACCTTTCCTGGTTGAATGATGCCCAGTGTCACACGACCACTTTCTATGAGCTCAGGCACACTGGGGATGATTTACTAAAGGCAAATGGACTGTGCACTTTACAGAGAGCAGTTGCTCCAGAGCTTAATAAACGAGCAAAAGCTCTGCTGACTTCCATCATCCAATCATGTGCAAGCAAAAATTCTGTCTTTTAATTTTCCTTGCATGTGATTGGGTATTCTTTGCAAAGTGAAACTTCACCTCATTTACTAAGTTCTGGAGCAACTGTAGTTGCAGAGTGCACAGTCTATTCGCCATTATTAAATCAACCCCCTGAGTCATTATGCTGCCTGGACTTACTGTGGGCATCCCGGCTAGCCTGTATAGATTGGTGCTCACACATTATTATTATACAGGATTTATATAGCGCCAACAGTTTGCGCAGTGCTTTACAAAATGAAGGCAGACATTACAATTACAATACAATTTGGTACAAGAAGAAACAGAGGGCCCGGCTCGTTAGAGCTTCTGATGCATGAGCACCACTGATACCCCTCTCTGCTACAGACTAAGGATCGCCGTTGTCACATTACCACAGTTACACTCAAGGAATTACATTTTTACAATCTGAAGTAATACTGTGGTGGGAAGTGCATGGAGGGGGATGGAAAAAGGCTTGATAGGACTTTAGGTTGGATTCATACTGTTCAGTGTATGCTGCAGTGCAACTTAAATGCATGAGTTTTGCTGCATGAAAATGGACAAGTGTGAATAGGCCTTTATTAGCTACATTAGCTTTATTAACCCCCCTAGCGGTCTGATTATGTCAGTATTTCTGTGCTCAAAGTGGTACATTTTTTTGCATGGAAATATGTATTTTTTTTATTGTAGGCCTGTAATTTTTAGGAATAACTCACTGAAATCTTCTAGTAAACATCCCGGGTATGATAAAACTTGAAACACGAAATCATATAATATATAATATAATCATATAATCATTATAATTTATAATTTAATAAATAATCATAAAAAATAATAATATAATAATAATAAATTTAATTCATTAATATAATCAAACCAAAAAAACTGAAATTTGAAATAGAGCGCAAAGTTCGCACATCACTGAGCAAAGTCGCAGAATCGTTTTCAGTGTCTGATGACGAATTTCCCCACAAATCATTATCACTCAATTCTGCAAGTGGTTCTGATTTACGATCACTGTTCTCTAGCCAGTCTAAAACCACTTTTGACCTAAAAGGACGCTTTTTGGACACCATGGACATTTCTCAGTTTCAAGGCAGAAAGAACAGTACAAATGCAGGCAGGGCACAGGACAAAGCACTCGGGACAAAATCTATGTGAAATGGTTTGATACAGGAATGTTATACTATGTGATTTTAGTGTATTTAGTGAATGTCACTTTTTAACATTTTTTAATTTCCCGCCATTCCGTCCCCTGTATGTCCCAACGCTCACAGGGAACGGAACACGGAAGACGGATGCCGGCATCGGTCAGAGGAGATGGCCGGGGACGCTGCAGGGGGGACATTGCAGGAGCGCAGGACAAGGTAAGTGATCGAGGGATACCGGAGCAGCACCGCATGGTAAGCCCGAGTGTAGCTCGGAGTTACCGCTTGTGGTACTGAAACTTTACCCCGAGCTACACTCGGGAATACCGTCAGGGAGGTTAAGTTGGGTTTTGAGTTTTCCTTGAAACAATTAAACAGGAACTACAGCCAATACATTTACATTTCTGAATAGAGTAAAGTTAGATCTTCTGCCAGGCTTTTGTTGGCTGCATTTCTCGATGTGTCACATTGCTTAAAAGGCCACTTTAGCACACCTTAAGGTTGCATTCAAACCTAAGCATTTCGTAAGTGTTTTGTGAAACTGTGTGTTGCACATGTGGTGCCATTTCTTGTTAATGGCATCCCAAATGGTGCAAGCAGGTGCAAAGCTTAATGCCCAAAAAGGAACATGAGCTATCTTGGTGCGTTTGTCACGCATAAGGCAGCCCATGGAATCCTAAATCTGAAGTTTGATTAAAAAACATTTTTTTTTCTCTATAGTTTTAGTTACATCACTTACCAGTAATGAAGTATGTTCCATGATGTGCAGGCTGCTGGGTTCTGTGGAAAATTTCACTGTGAGGATGCCCTGTCCTCTTCCTGCTGCTTCCGAGGTTGTGGGAGTTAACTCTTTTGGGGTCCGCGGGCTCAGCTGCACTAAAGATAATCTGATGGGAACACTTCTGCAACTCTGTGAAAACTACTTTCACTACTTACCCTGTCTATAACATGATCTATGATAGGGGGAGAGAAATCATTTGACTGATCAGACTCTCTCATTCACAGATTATGTTACAGATATTGTAATCAGTAAAATAACTTTTTTCAATGGAGGAGAGTGCAAGAGGGTATGTGTCCCAATAGATAATCTTTGATGTAGCTGAGTCCACAGACTCAAAGCTGTTAACCCCCACAGTTCTGGAAATTCAGCAGCAGGAAGAGGATGGGGCAGTACTGCAGTGAAGAGTTCTACAGAATCCAGAAGCCTGCACATTGAGGGGCATACATCATTACAGGTAAGTAATATAATTAAGGCTGTTGTGAAACAAAAATGTGTTTTAGCTAAACTTCAGCTTTAAGTGCTTTTGCAGCTTGATAAATCAGGCTCATTGCTACAATACTCAAAGAAAGGTTAGAACCAGTAAAATGAGAAAATGTTCTGTGTAGCAGAGGGGTGTTGCCTTGGGTGCCAGTGGTTGTCTGTTCAAAGTTTCCATTGAGGGATCTCTCTTTAAATATAAAGAAGAATTCCAGGTATGGATATTTTATACAGTTACATTGGTCCAGCGTGGACAGCCTGGACCAATGTACTGTACCTATATATATATCATACCTGGCCAATGCCCCTGGAAGCTGTAAATCACTGAAGTAGATATCATAGATCTCCACTTGCTTCTGGTTACCGCGCATTTTCTTTTCATTTTGTGAATGAATAGAAAACACTCCCTGATTGGACAAGGTGGAGAGAGTGATGTCACTGACTTGTCTCTCCACCTTGCCCAAACAGAGCGAAATGCTCAACTGCAAAAAAACTGACTGTGATGGCTGCTGATATCTTAAAAGATTTAAAAGCATCAGTCGGGCAGAAGATCTGATTGTGTAAGGCTAGGATATACCTCAAGTTTTTACTAATACTCTGATGATTTTAATGTCCTTGGAATGAATGCAAACACAAGACACATATCGTTTACATCAGCGTCAGGTCAATCAACATGAAATCATGTTTTAGCAGGCTCTAGAAAACCAAAATGATGACACAAATATGTTCTCACCCCAAACTCTCCTTGCAGCCCTGGCTGGAAAATCCCATTAAACGAACACCGAGAATAGCTACAGTGGGACACGTTGAAAATAGTCTGGACTTTGTTCTTGCATAGCTGGTAGTTGCCTGTCCCCTGGATTTGAATGGTTTGCGGAGCTGTGAGGATCCTCAGGCCAGATACACAGGGGCTGCTGTAGAGGTCCGCTGTGCTGACATTCCGCATATACCCTGAGTTGAAGCACGGGTCCAGGAGGGTGATGTTCTGTCCATGCTGCAATCAAAATTAAGATTTTTATTATGTGAACTGTGCAAACGTACAGAAAGAGCATAGGTCAGCTTTCCCCAACCCTTTTTAACATAGAGTACAGATAAATATTCCCAATGCACACATTACTGGAGATGGCTGTACAGTAGGTAGGTTGTAGCAACCACTAGATGGAAACCAGAAACAGCACAGAATAGGAGATACACCATATTGCCAAAAGTACTGGGACACCCCTCCAAATCACAGGATTCAGGTGTTCCAATCACCTCCATGGCCACAGTTGTATAAAATCAAGTACCTAGGCATGCAGACTGCTTCTACAAACATTTGTGAAAGAATGGGTCGCTCTCAGGAGCTCAGTGAATTCAAGCGTGGTACCGTGATAGGTTGCCACCTGTGCAATAAGTCCATTCATGACATTTCCTTGCTACTAAATATTCCACAGTCAACTGTAATTGGTATTATAACAAAGTGGAAGCAACTGAGAACAACAGCAACTCAGCCATGAAGTGGTAGGTCATATAAACATTCACAGCCAGATCACCCAAGCTAGCTTGTTTCATGGTAATAGAGTGGGGGGAAGAAACATAGCCAGGTACATCCACACCAGAAAACCAACAGCAATTAGACAAGGTCTTCAAACATGTCTATCTTCCCAAAATCAGTTGGCCAGGGATGACATTCAATGATTGTGTAATCCATCTAAAATCGGCCAAGCACACACATATCTATCTAGTTTAACTTGCAGATGTCCACCTGTAGCTCTTAGGCTGGCTAACACTTTCAGTAGAACTTTTAGCAATAGGCTAGAAATACTTGGCAAAATTGTACACTTTATTTAACTATCCCAAATTTAAAAAAATCAGATCTTTCACGCAATGGCAGCTCAATATTTTTCCCAAAATACCTAGAACACCAAACTGCCACAGTGAAAAGTTTGAGAAGCATTATAGAACGTGCAATTTGTTGAAACGAATATCTATTTACAGCAAGTGATATAAAAACCCGATACGGAGTGCAGGGAACAATAAAAACAGTTAATTGTTGCCATTGTGCAGCTGGCACGAAAACATGGCTGAGTTAAGTTTGAGATACGCTTTTTTTCGGCATCAATTATGGGGTTTCAGAATACTCTCAACGAAGTGATTGAGCATGCTGCCACAAGATGTATTTTAGTCTGTTTAACTCTAGCGATGACTCCAACGTTTTGACACTAGGACGGATTAATGGATTAAAGGTAAGAAGAGGAAAAAAACATTGAGATTAGTGAAGGTATTTATGATGGATGGAATGATATAAACACATGTAAGGTGTTGAGACACAGCGTTTTTATATACCCAAGGTCTTGAAGTGTATCTAAAACTTGAACATTTTTTAAAGTGGTTGCAAAGCTGAATTTTTTTTATTAAAATAAAAAACATGTTATACTTACCTGCTCTGTGCAATAGATTTTCACAGAGCAAACCCAATCCTCCTCTTCTTGGGTCCCACACTGGCTCTCTTGACTCTTCCTCTTCATCCAGTGCCCCCATAGGAAGACGCTTCCTATGGGGGCACTTGTGCAGGCTCGCTCCCAAACCCTGCTGCCTGTGTCCATAGACACAGACATTGGGGTACAGCCCAGTCTCCTGCTTCCTGGTCACATAGTTTGATTGACAACAGCGAGAGACAATGGCTCCTTCTGCTATTGATCTGCCCTTTGAGGAGGGACAGAACCAGGAGAGCTGTTGCTCTCATGTACAATGCTGGATCATGACGGGGCTCAGGTAAGTATAAGGGGAGGCTAGGGGGATCCCAGGTACAAAAGGTTTTATACCTTAATGCATAGAATGCTTTAAGGTAAAAAAAACTTAAGGCTTTACAACCACTTTAGGTTTTAGATAGAGTAGAGAAGGGTTAAAACTCTTTTGAGTTTTTTTATGACTTTATCCCAATGGAGATTTTTCCTTTACTTGTTGTTCTAGAGACAGGAAGTGGGAGGAAATCTCTCCAAGGTGAGGACTAATTTTCCCACTTGGAACATTTCTTCTACCTATTCTGGTGACAACTCATCACTTTCTGTTCCAATAACATTGGTAATTAGGACAAAAATTCAGGATTTTATCACGTACATACTATATCCAAAACTAGAAAAAAAAAACTTAGCTTTGCACTTACTTTAAGCATCCTCTTAAAAGCAAGTAGGCTCTCAATTTTGAACAAAATTTGTATTAATATGGCCAGTACTGATCACCCAAGATTTGAATAACAAGTGCGACAGGCTGTCAGTGTTATTCATTCTCAGCCAGGGAGATGTTTCAATTTATGGTCAATGGAGAAGGGTCTTCTATGTTAAAGAGTAAGGGCTATGTCACACATGCATTCCTGTCATTGACAACTACTAGACAGCAAGAGCATAGATATAGAGGGCATGGAAATACCCACCTGCACAGAAATGACCAGTCAATAGGTGCTGGTATCTCAGCCCTGTGTCTTTTTACCATGGGACGGGTACCTGTTGCTACCAATGTTTAAGGCACTGGACTTAGATTATGCTTTAAAGTGTATTTCCACATTTGCAATCAGCTTTGAGAAAACCCCACTTTATGTTTGTTATGTGTTCCTAATACATAAAACTTTTAAATATATACTTCTTACCTTTTAGATGATCCTGAGGAGAAGGTGTCATAGCCAACTGCAAGAATTTCTCAAATAGTTCAGCTTAATTTGTCCCAATTGAAAGGCTAGCGACTGGCTTAGCCCAGTTCTCATCAACATACAACAGAGAAGTCCTGTTTCTAAACCTTTGTTAGGACAGACATTGTTCACATCTAGTACAACTGATATGATGGTATCTGCCTGCACAGTACAGACAGGGTTTATTATGGCAAACACAGCTCCCCAGCCCCTTCATAACAAAGAGAACTAAGTAGAATTTTTCCTTCATAGAAGTTCCAGAAAAAAGCATCTAAAAAGGTAAGCTGCAGTTTTTAAATATTTTTTTAGGTGATGCTGTATAAATGGGGACATGTAACGAGTATAATTAGGTGTTATCCCAATTTGGTTGCAAAAGTGGAAATACACTTAGGGTAAAGGTTAGAGGGGGTTACATTTTAAGATAAGTGTTGGGGTGAGGTCATTTATTAGGTATGAGGGTTGTATTAGGGGGTTAAGATAAGCTTTGAGTAATACAAAGGAAGCTAACAGTTAAAGTGCCATTTTAGGATTAGGTTAAAGTGGAACTAAAGGCAAAGGCACATAGGTTGGACAAAAATATGAAAACACTACATGATTTGCAGGTGTGAAAATTACAACATGTTTCACATTGAAAGCGGAAATGATGTAACATTATTTTGCTTCCGCTGTGTGATGAGACACCTAGCTAACAAGTGAGAAGCCTTACTTGCATCATTCACTGAGTGTGCTGCTAGCAATACAGAGTCATGTCAGAGCTTACTAATTTTTAATAGAGGGCAAATTGTTGGTGCCCGCTTAGCTGGTGCCTCTGTGATAGAAGCTAGCAATTTAATTGCAGTGCTGTAAGGTATAGCATAAAAGGTTATAATGGCATATACAGTTTCTGGGAAAACATCGTCTGATAAGCATAAGCGCGGTCGACATGGTCAACTGTCCGAAGA
Source organism: Staurois parvus (assembly GCF_062004578.1). Classification (NCBI taxonomy): domain Eukaryota; kingdom Metazoa; phylum Chordata; class Amphibia; order Anura; family Ranidae; genus Staurois; species Staurois parvus. Next base: position 947,177 of record NW_028318103.1, read on the forward strand.
GAGACAAAAGGATATTGCACAGAATTGTGACCCGGAATAAGAAAACAACTGCTGCAAAAGTGACTGCAGAGCTCAATCTCAGTCTTCCAAAGCCTGTATACACAAAAACTGTGAGGAGGGAACTCCATAAGCAAACCATTCACAGATGAGGTGCAATTGCTAAAACCTCTAGTGATTGATATAAATATTCAGAAGAGGAGAGAGTGGTGCAACACCCATAAATCATGCACCATCAATCAATGAAAGACTGTAATATGATCAGATGAATTGACCTCTGTTCCCAGCTGCCGGAAATGTTTACGTGCGGCAAACACCGTCCCAAGCTTACGACCAGGACTATCTTGTGCCAACAGTAAAGCATGGTGGTGGCTTATTAATCCTTCAATGCAACCACGCTGGAGGCAGCCTATAAGGTCCTCCTGAGGTGGTATTGGGTTCTGGCACGCTTTGCAACTTTAAACCCTTCTTACAATGACAGGTGTTTCTGAGACTGCAGTCAACGCAAGGATATGCTCCACACCTGGGGATCATGTCTACGTTTAACTAGGTTCTGGTCTTGGGTTTTTGGCCTTCTTTACATGCTATTTCATATCCCAGTCTGCAAAGATGCAAAATTGTCACTGTTACACTGCCCTGCCCCAGGCTTATTTTTACACTAACAGAAACTTGCCACCTAGCTGTTCACTGCCACGAAGCGGGCCATAGCTCATTCTTGGAAATCACCCTCAGTGTCATTTTCAGTGGTGCAGAACATCCTGACCACCTTGATGGTAAACGAGGGGATGTCTAGCATCTTGCAAAATAGACACACTATATATACTGTCCCCCCTCTCTTTGTCAGAGCCTGGGATAAAACCTGGGCCTTCTGCAGTGAGAGGCAATGTTTCTTCTCACTGAGCTACCTGGGATGCTGGACTACACTCTGTCTGATCAATTGGATAATCCTGCCTTGTCCCTTGTTTTCTCTTGAACCTTGAACTCCTTGCTCCTCCCATGAACTTCCTATAAAAGCCATGTCCATGCACTTCCTCCTTGCCAGATTTTGTGCCTTCCAGCCAATATCCCGCTCATCCTTACTGCTGCCGTCTATATCGTTTGTGACCGACTTTTGGCTTGTGACTGACTTCGCTTTCATCTTATCCCTAAACTGTTTGATCCGCTCTTGGTTTCCAGCTTGCCCTTTCCCTGGTGGGGTGATCCTGAGACTGCGACCTGGTATTCACACGCAGCCAAATCCATCTCCACCATTAGGAGCTCTGGGGAAGACCGGTGGATACTTAGACCCTGCACCTCAGGTGAGCCTGCGTCATTCCCAGGGGGACCAGCTGGTGTACCAATCCTGCTGGTTTCAGGTAAGCCTTACAACTGCTGTAGCAATTGGTCTCTGAACCTGACCTCACACCGTGAAACTCTTCCTCCTCTTCTACTTCTATCCTCCATTTCATTCCTTCCTAGGACCGTCTGTTGGTTTGCCCTTTTTTTCTCCACCCTTTACCTCTGTTCTCTCTACAGAGTATACACCCAGGCCCAAGGACCCAGGAAATATATGTAGACTGACGGCTTCCCCCATGCGGTCACCTTTTGGCCATTATTCTTGTTGAATTGTTTGTTGCACATTTTTCCATCCATGCATGTTTGACTAGGCTTTCATCAAGCTATCCTACGTGGGTGATCTGTGTTGTATTTTTTGCCGCAACAATAATAAAACTATTGACCGGAAAAGAAACAGCAGACACGAATTCAGAATACGAGTTCACTTCCTTTATACAGGATAGCATGCAATGCATGCCTCCCTTAAGCTTCTGAAAATAAGAGTTCTCTTTGCACCAATGTCTAATAACTGGACAGCTCTTTTGGCAATGCAGATGGTAGACAAGGACAAACCTTCTCTTTTACAAATACAGCACATAGGCTCTTATGAGACCCAAAGTCTCCAACCCACTCCCACTAAAAGGAGTGAAACCTTGTATGAAGCCTGACTGTCCCTACCATATGGGTTCCTGTCTGTACCTAAACTTCCCCAGTCTGAAGCCCCTCTGTAATGCAGATTGTTATAGCATATCAGTGCCAAAAATTGCTATTGAAATCTCAAAAAACCCTTTGTCTAAATTCGACATTGTTTTTTTCAAGCTGGAACCCATAACAAAGGATACATTAGTCCTATGCTGGGCTCCACCTAGTGCCAGTAGTTAATCCGCAGTCAAGTGTTTGGTTGCCAATGAACAAAAGGGAAAGTGACTTAAAAGATCACTGTAATACTTTATAAGCAGGTAACCCAATGGAGTGAAGTAACACCTAGAGGTGTCCCTCAAAGCTAGAGCAAGCCTCCACCTGCCTGCACCCCCATCTTCATGCATTTGACCACTTTTATGTGGGCTTTGCATTCCCATAGACTTGTATGTTAGTGCAAAATCCATCTGAAGCAAACACAAACCCACTGACACAGGCCCTAAAGGCATTCAACGTCTGGAGCAGCAGGGCATGGCCTCTTTTATTTTGCTTGTGGTGGAATTGTCTGGCACATGAGACACATGGTGAGAAATTTGTCCCTGTGGAGAAACCCAACTGAAATATGAAGAATAATCACATTTGGTAATATGTTTTAGTATGTGTATAGTCTAAATGCAGGACATAATATTTATCTAGCAAAAATCGAGTTTAACTTTAAGGAAAGATATGAATTATATCTGTTTATCCAGAGGGTATGCGTTTTTCAGTGTTGTGGAACACAAAGTACTTATAAACTGAAGAACAGATAATTGCTCCAAATTATTCAAGGGGTGAAAAGGTTTTAGCTCTAAGAAGTGGTTCCCAGGGCCCCAGGGGCTGTTTACTAAGCAGTAATAAGCAACAAAGATTTGCCAGGTTACAGCACATATAAAAAAGAGACAGGTTGTGACTCTGAATAATCAAAATGTGAAGCATTTCATAATACGTCCACTTGTACTGCTATGGATTATAATGTCTCTACATCCTTTAGGGAAAATTGCATAATTAACATTCTTTTCTACCTTCTATAATCTGATGCATATGGCTCAATTCACAAAGCAAACATACCAGGATAAGGGTTTTTGGGGCTGATGTATAATGGTGAGCTGGTGTTGCTATCTACTCTCCATTATACTCTACAATATCACTCAATATGAGAACCGGCATTTTGTGGCCCGTTCAAAAAAATGCAGGCTGCAGTACTTAAAGCGGAACTTCACCCAAAAATAGAAGTTCCTCTTTTCTGCCTTCCCCCTCCCTCTTCTCCCACTTTTGGAACCTTTCTTTTTTGGGGGAGGGGAGGGGGGTACCTGGTTTTGACAGATACCCGCCTAGGCGAGCCAATGGGAAGTTTACTCCGCACTTTGCCCACAGCCTTCTGCTCGCACTTGCACACTGGGAAGCCAAGATCTTTGAGGTGGGATATCCCTCCTGAGAACGGGGATATCAATAGTGAAACCGAATGGTTTACATTTTTTAACAATATGGGTCTAGATTTGCTCAAATTTCTATTAGTACGGAAAAAGAAAAAATTAAATTATCTAGCTTATATTGTTAAGCTTCACAGACTGCTTCCCTTAGTTAAGATGCCGGGGACTCAAAGAACCGCCTCAGGTGAGAACAGTTCTGGATCCCTAGACACATAAGTGCCCTTATAACTCAGCAGCTACAGTATTGGTATGTGCTAACTTTTAAATTTGTTTTGGGGAGACTGAAGCTACTCTTTAAAGTGTTAGTAAAGGCTAACTAACTATTCCTAAAAATGTTCATTTCCCCCCTCCTCCTATCTATCCTGCCTATCCTGTATAAAAAAGATCTGTGTACTGACCTTCTTTTTTTTTTTTTTCCGGTCTGGTCATGTGATTCAGCAGCTCCGACTTCCCTGTGTAAGGGAGTGCCCAACAGCAGCTGTAAATCCCTGGAGCCGTGATATCACCCATAGGCTCCCATAGCTTCGCTGTTGTCGGTGTTCCCTTATCTCCACTGCAGCAGCGGCTTACTGATACAGGGGCGCGGATTAAAAAAGGTAGGTACACTCATCTTTTTTATACAGGGTATTCAGGATAGGTAGGAGGAGGGAACATTTGCCACATAATTTTCATTGGGAGGAGCAGGTACATAGTTTTGAAAGGTACCTGCTCCCACTTCCGCTTAGATCGTCCGCATCTCTTTGCCCGCAGCCTTCTGAGACATGTCACAGGTCCCAGAAGGCTGCAGGACCATTCACAAAGTGCAGTGAGGCTTGCACATGTGCAGTGGGGAGCCAGCTGTGAAGCCGCAAGGAGTCAAAGCCAACTTCCCCCACTAAAGATTCCGGCAGTGGGAACCCAAAGACTAGTGAAGAATTGGTCCGGGGGAGGACGGCGCTGAATTCTTAGACAGGTAAGTGTCTGTCTATTAAAAGTCAGTAGCTACAGTATTTGTAGCTGATGATTTTTTTATTTTTTTCAAGGTGAAGATCCCTTTTAGCAAGATCCCTTCTGATAGAATCTACTGTCACTCCCTTGTTACCTTTTTTTATAAATGTCACAAATCAGGATACATGAAAGCATGAGGAAAATCAATTCCTACATTCAGTTATATTTGCCTCCTGTATCCCCAGGCACAAGAAAGCATTGGAAAATGTATGCTATGCATAGAAAATGCCTAGAACTTTCTCTATGCATGAACCCGAAGAATCAGGATATTACTTGCTACAAACACATTTACTACAAGGTTCGTTTGATAGATACGGCTCGTTATCTGGTTACTCTGTTATTTATGGGTTGTTGTGTACCGTCATAGTGTTGGCCAGCTGTAGACGGAGAGCCTGGTCTTTCCCATAGCACAGGAAGCTGTGTGTATAGACGTTATAAGATTTCCCATACAAGCGGAAGCGTAGAGAGTTATCCTGCGATTCGATATTTTCATCGGAGACAAACGTGATCTGTGTGGAGGCCCCTCCGAGGTCCAAAGCACCCGAAGTTCCTTCTTTGGAATTTGGCATAATGTTGAACCAAGGTGAACTCTGGAGTAAGAAGAGGAAGAAATTAGAAATCTTAAAATGCGACCTTGGTTCCCTTAGAGTACATTTAAACCGACTGACTAAAATCTCATATTAGTACTAACCTGCTAAAGCTAACCTTCAGACAGACAGGTAAATACATAGAAACTGCATACAGTATGTGGGGGCTGTTTAACCGGCCAAAGGATTTGTATTTCTGCTCATCCAGTCCTCAGATAACTCTCTGCTGCATTTTCTCTTACATTTACTGGTCTCCTCCCCACCCCCATGACTGGACAGTAGAAGGAGAAGCAGCACACTAATGAGCTCATCCATCTGTCATTCTGCTCTCTCCTCCTATCAGCATGCTCCTTTTAGTGCAATGCTCCTGATTGACGCTTTGTGATGTTTCTCCCCCACCCCTCTTTGCTCTGCTGTTTAAGGACTGGAAGAGGGTGACTTCAAGTACTCACACTGCTTGCATCTGGAAAAACACATTTTTCAATTATTAATGATAACAGAGCTAATACAATTATGTCTTCTTCAGTAATTTGAACTGTGCAGCTTTCAACTTCCAATGCACATACCAGGGGTTGTGGCACACTGCATTTGTTTCATTGCAGTACATTGCCAGTAATTTGTAAATGAATGGGCTGCCTTAACCCTTCTTCTACCACAGTACATCTATTAAAACTGGATTGGTGGGCAGTTATTTACCATGTGCTGTTTATAAACGGCACATAAGGAACCATCAGGTGGCCACTGTACTTGATAATGAACTGAGCCATCTTTGGGTGGCACTGTTCACAGACACTGTGTACAGAGTCACTCCAAGTGGCTCTGTACCTCAGGATCACTGTAATTGGTCATGGAAAGACCAATCACAGTGATCCCAGGATATAAAGTTATTTTTAACCCTTTCATCCCCCTTCTCTCCTAAACTACTGCTTGCTATAGTATCTCCATAGTTGACCTGTGACTCTTCCCCTCCCTTATCCTGCACATCTACACATTAACCCCTTCCCTTTCTCCATCCTCCCACTGTATATGACCTCCTCCCTCTGTGTATAACATGTATATTTAAAGTGATTATAAATCCTTGTTTATTTAGAGAACTTTCAGCATCTGATTTATTTACAAACATATGCAGCCTGTCCATCTTTTAATCTTTGCCTAAATTCCAGTTAACACTTGTGCCATGATTGCTGCCCCACATTTTGTGTTTCAGGGTGTCCCCTTTCTTTTGCGGCATCCTATGGAGTCATCCTTGCATACAGGGACTAGAGTTGTGTCCCACACAGCCCACTAGCCTAGGATAGCAAGGTACTTCCCTTGTTCTTCCCTCCTCTTTCCCCTATCCCTTCACCAAGCTAACAGACTGGCTTGAATACTGCACTATCCACTATTAACTCCTTTGAAGACAGGAAGTTCAGGGAAGCAGAACTAGGAAAGCAGGAGCTAGCAGCATTTAGAGTGGCAGTATAAAGCAAAAAAATAAATCTAAAATAATTCTCCCTGCAAGTTAAAAGCATAATGTGCTAGTATGCATCAAATACTGGCACATTATGAAAGACGTACCTGAAAATAAAGCCCTCCAGTGGAGAACTGTCATGGCTCCCCCAAGGCTTCCATCTTCACCTGGTCTTCCTTCCAGGTTGGCGGGCTGCAGCTGTTTGACTGGCTGAACCATGTTGCGCGGGAGTTTCGGCCATGGGACGATTCTCTCAATGGACGGCACGCTGTCCATTGAGAGCACATTGCGCTTGCAATGGTAACATCACCGACACTGCTGCAGTAAATGTCTCCTAAACGGTGCACATTTAGGAGATAGTTACAGTATCTACAGGGAAGACTTATTAGAGGCTTACTAGGTAAACCATAAAAAATAGGGTTTACTTCCACCTTAAAGTTGTATATTGCACATGCGGGGGGGAAGAGTTTTAACAAAGAGATAACTGGGGAATGTTTATTTTATTCTGTAAAATATATTAAGCTAGAAATGCTGAGGGTTTAATACTACTTTGATATATCTAGTGCACCATTACCAAGCGCCATGTTTTAAACCCCTCAATACAAGCGAGTTTATTCATTTCCAAAAAGTTAAAGTAAAAAAAGGGTAATTTCAGGGTTTTTCCCAAATGTTTGTCTCTTTTCAATATATAGTAAACAGTAAAAACTCACTGGTTAATAAATGCCACCAAAAGAAAGCTTTCTCTGTCTCAAGAAAATTATATCAAATTAATTTGGGTACGGTGTTGCATGACAGAGTAGTCAAAGTATCCCAAAGTATTGCTGAAAACTGAAAAATGTCCTGGTAATGAAGGGGTATTACAGGCTGGTACTCCAATGGTTAACATAACGTATGATATGCTGCACATTGACCTATCAGAAACAAAAAAAACCCCTGCCTCTCGAAATGACAGATGAAAGTTGTATTCAGATTGGTTGCCTTGGAAAATATGGACCGTCTGGGACAGTTCGCACCTCAGACACTTTGTTAACTACCACCCATTTTATTTTTGTAACACTGATTACAGTACAGAAGCCTACATTTAAAACCACAGCACCCGAAATTGCTGGCGCTCTAAAATGTTTTGGTTTGCTAACAACATAGGACAACACATAAACCACGCGTTCTTAGTGGAGGACAGCGCGAAGGGTGTACTAACATGTATGAAGTTTCCTAGCAGATAGTTAATTGTGATCCAGCCATAGGCCCCCTCTTCTTGTCCTGTAATTATTCTGGCACCTTGAAAATCAAAGGGAGACGATCGTAATGTGTTTTCTACAGATGCGAGGACCTCATCTGCCACCCTGGAGTTCGTAAGCCTAGGAGAAAAGAAAATATGAGAAGTGAACACAGAATAATACATGCTTATTCAATATGATGCCGCAACCAATCACAATAAAGTTTACTCTTATGCTCCCCACCTAAAGTAAAAACTAAAACTAAAGGATAAACTTTTTTTTGCAGTTTGGAAAATTGAACCCCTGACAGTTTTTTTGCCCTCTGTTTCCCACTGCCAAAACAGGAGGTAAGAGGAAACCCCTTCAAAGTGAGAAAATCCCTGGTGTCCCAATTGAAAAATTCCTCCTCTATTCCTCTTCTGGTGACAACACAAAATTTGGGATTCTCTTCACTTTTGGTGATAACGGTAAACATGAAAAATAGAGAGAGTGACACAGACAGTAAATAAAATCCATAGAGTAGTACATTGATGACATGATGGGGTATATTTACTAAAACTGGAGAGTGCAGAATCAGGTGCAGTTGTGCATGGTAGCCAATCAGCTACTTCGCCTAAGCTTTGGTGATAAAAACCTGGAAGCTGATTGGTTTCTATGCAGTGCTGCACCAGATTTTGCACAATCCAGTTTTAGTAATTACATACATAGTTAGTCTGGTTGAAAAAAAGACACAAGCCAATCTAGTTTAACCAATAAAACCCCCAAATATATTTACGCTGCATTGATAGTGTCCCTATGGGACATCTGGGTGATAAGCGGGCTGTTTTTGTACACCGATGGACTCCCAGGATGTGAAGATAGCATTTGCATCTAAAATTGAAGCACCACATCAAAATATTTGAGTCTAAAGTATGGTTTTGTGCCAAACATATATTGGGTAACAAAGCCAAAGCTTGTACCAATTACCGTCACTGGGGGGGGGGAATGAAGTGATCACAACACTTTTTTGATGGTATGGCCCCTTTAACATGGCCAGCTTCCAACTGATAAAGGTTTTGTACAAGTTTCTGTACCAACAGACACATGCACCAAATCCAGGTAGTTCTTACTACCGCAACTTTTGAGAACCTGACACTACAGTTGCGAGAGATTAATAAAGAATTACTACCAGTTAGCAAATAAGCGTACTGGTGTTAAGTCCAACTATGTATTGGATCACAGAGAGAGGTTAGTGCTCAGTGGTGGGCCAGGTAAACAAAGGGGTGGGAATGCTGCCTGACATAATTGTCCGGATATGGCTATATTTGGGTAATGATGTCACCCTTTGGTTACTATCAGCTGTTGGCCGGGGAATCTCCCAGTTGGCAGCTGAATGGGGCTGGAGATAAGCCATCTCTTGCTATAAGCTGACAATGTCCTAGCTAGCAAGGGGCTGAACATGCTCTGTGCAGCTCCCTCTCTCCATGCAACAGATTAATGTATCTGTTACCAACAGGCAGGGGCAGACTGACCATTTGGAAACTCGGGCACTGCCCAAGGGCCCGGGGTCAGCAGGGGGCCCCATGAGATGCCCCTGGTACCTTTTTCATAGGCTTTTTTGAGTTTGGGCAAGGACACAGGGGCCCCATTATGCCCTATTGCTCGGGGGTCCCATGAGTTGTCAGTCCGCCCCTGCCAACAGGTACATGAATGTGTTGTCTGCATTGACATTCGTCTATGACACTCTTTAAGAATTCCTCAGACTATGTCTACGGCAGTGGTTCTCAACCACAAGACTGTGACCCACTGCTGGACCAGGGCCTAACTTCTTCTGGGCAACAAGCCAGCTGCAGATCCCCAAACCTGCCACAGTGCTTCAGGCATACACCAATGACATCTCCAGGTCCCCACCGCTAAAGTAAACAAAGGGGTGGGGTCACATGGGGGACATCACTAACCAAATATGGACATGTTCACATTTGGTCAATGTTGATAACCGGATGGTCTCTTCCCCTTTGTTCACTCTAGCACTCACTTTCCTTTTGTTTTTTTGCCATTGCCTCTTAAAATTCATATCAGACCCAAAGGGCCTGGCATGGATTGTGAGGGAACCCCCAAGCCATTTGTTTTTCAACCATTGTCCCTGCTCCTTGGTTTGCATTCACCATCTGACAGCTAAATGATCCAGGCAGGGATGAGTCTCTGGTTTCTAGGAAGCCAGCGGGTGCCAGCTTCCCGACAACGAGTGTCGCTGAGCAGTAGCTGTCACAGTTAGTAGCGGTAGTAATACTGCTAATAAATGATTCACTTCCTGCTGCAATTAAATTAAATAAAATTAGTCACTATTTATTGAGGTAATGCGCAAGGTTTGTGCGCTCTTTCTTTCATCTCCTTCTACAGTTTTGTCAGGCTTCCCCAGCTTCAAACTCCCGTTTGATCTGAGTCTTTGAGCGCAGGAGATAATGGATCTTTGTTAACTCACTTCCTGCTGCAGCCAGAGGTCCGGTCTGCAATAAAATAAAGTTTTAAAAATGTGCTAAATACCACAAATTAAAAAAAATTAAAGCTTGTGAATTGTCTGCTTCTGAGATAAATAGATTATTTTTTGTAACTTAAGTAACCTCTTCACTTTTGATATGACACTAACATGTAAAAAAAAATGGACAATCATTAATTTGATATTCTCATTGTGTGTACATGGCTTAATCCTGCTTTATTCAAAACAAAAAAACAAAGTTTTGCTTTAGATAGACTATATTGCCAAAAGTATTGGGACGCCTGTCTTTACATGCACATGAACTTTAACCTCCCTGGCGGTATGATTATTTCAGATTTTTGGTGCTGAAAGCGGTACCATTTTTTTGCATGGAAATATGTATTTTTTTTATTGTAGGCTGTAATTTTTAGGAAAAACTCACTGAAATCTGTCCGAAAAAGAGTCTAGTAAACATCCCGGGTATGGTAAAATTTGAAACACAAAATCATAAATTATAATTTAATAAATAATCATAAAAATAATATAAAAATAATAAAATATTTAATTCAATAATATAATCAAACCAAAAACACTGAAATGTGAAATAGAGCGCCAAGTTTGCACATTGCTGAGCTCAGTCGCAAAATCGTTTTCAGTTTCTGATGACGAATTTCCCCACGAATCATTATCACTCAATTCTGCAAGTGGTTCTGATTTACTATCGCTGTTCTCTAGCTGGTCTAAACCGCTTTTGACCTAAAGGGACACTTTTTGGACGCCATGGACATTTCTCAGTTTCCAGGCAGAAAGAACAGACAAAATGCAGGCAGGGCACAGGACAAAGCACTCGGGACAATATGTATGTGAAATAGGTTGAAACAGCAATGTTTTACTGTGTAAAATGAAAAAAAAAAAAAATGACATTTTTTAAAATTTTTAAATTTCCCGCCGCCGCCGGCGGCGGCGCCCGTACGTCCCGACGTCACAGGGACAGGACACAGAAGCCGGATGCCGGCATCGGCCGGAGGAGATGGCCGGGGACGCTGCAGGGGACACATCGCGGGAGCGCAGGGTAAGGTAAGTGAAGAACACATGCCGGAGCAGTGCCGCATGGTATTCCCGAGTGTAGCTCGGGGTTACCGCTTTTGGTACTGAAATGTTACCCCGAGCTACACTCGGGAATACTGCCAAGGAGGTTAATGGCATCCCAGTCTTAGTCCGTAGGGTTCAATATTGAGTTGGCCCCGCCCTTTGCAGCTATAACAGCTTCAACTCTCCTGGGAAGGCTGTCCACAAGGTTTAGGAGAGTGTCTATGGGTAAGTTGGACCATTCTTCCAGAAGTGCATTTATGAGGTCAGGCACTGATGTTGGACGAGAAGGCCTGAGAAAGCAGTCTCCACTCTAATTCATCCCAAAGGTGTTCAAGGTTGAGGTCAGGACTCTGCGCAGGACAATCAAGTTCCCCCACCCCAAACTTGCTCATCCATGTCTTTATGGACCTTGCTTTGTGCACTGGTGCGCAGTCGGAGCCATCCCCAAACTGTTCCCACAAAGTTGGGAGCTTGAAATTGTTCAAAACCAACTGTCCACCTGTGAGCCAATACAGTGAATTCTCTGCAAACACAACCCAAAAATATTCAATAAACATATATTAAATCAAAAAAATTTTTTTTAGGTTCGCAAACACATCACACCAACTCATACAATAGTGTCAATCAATATATAGATAAATAATGTGCTGCGCTCCCCTATTATTATCATCAAAGACACATTGATTACATGTAAAAAAGAAACTAAAATAAAATCTAATATAAATAAAGTGTGAAAAAAACAAAACAAAATGTGAAAAAAACAAATGTCCACTGTGCTTATACAATCCCTTTATACTATGGAAATAAATGTATCATTGTATATCCAGAGACTGATACATAAGAGTCCTCTTTCTTTTTGAGAAATCTGTGCTAATTAGATGAATACACTCCAGGTTCCAAAAACTTTTGCAGCATAAATACAGCTCAGCTTCAAACAATCTCTCCAAACCGCAGTTTTCCTGGTAAACCATTTTCCCCTGATGAAGCCATGTGACCGGTGGCGTAACGCGTAGGGGAGGGGCTCTGACGTCACAATGGACATTTGTTTTTTTCACATTTTGTTTTGTTTTTTTCACACTTTATTTATATTAGATTTTATTTTAGTTTATTTTTTACACGTAATAAATGTGTCTTTGATGATAATAATAGAGGAGCGCAGCACGATATTTATCTATATATTGAAATTGTTCAAAATGTCTTGGTATGCTGACACCTTAAGAGTTCCCTTCACTGGAACTAAGGGGCCAAGCCCAACTCCTGAAAAACAACCCCACACCATAATCCCCCCTCCTCCAAACTTTACACTTGGCACAATGCAGTCAGGCAAGAACCATTCTCCTGGCAACTGCCAAACCCAGACATGTTCATTGGATTGCCAGACGGAGAAGCGCGATTTGTCACTCCAGAGAACTCATCTCCACTGCTCTAGAGTCCAGTGGCAGCGTGTTTACACCACGGCATCCAACGCTTTGCATTGCACTTGGTGATGTAAGGCTTGCAGCTACTCGGCCATGGAAACCCATTCTATGAAGCTCTCTATGCACTGTTGTTGTGCTAATCTGAAGGTCACATGAAGTTTGGAGTTCTTTAGCTATTGGCTTGGCAGACAGTTGGCGACTTCTGAGCACTGTGCGCTTCAGCATGCACTGACCCAGCTCTGTCATTTTATGTGGCCTACCACTTGGTGGCTGAGTTGCTGTTGTTTCCAGTTGCTTCCACTTTGATATAATACCACTAACAGTTGACTGGAATATTTAGTAGCCAGGAAATGTCACGGGTTGACTTATTGCAGAGGTGGCAACCTATCACGGGACCACGCTGGGAGTCACTGAGCTCCTGAGAGCGACCCATTCTTTCACAAATGTTTGTAGAAGCAGTCTGCATGCCTAGGGGCTTGATTTTATACACCTGTGGCCATGGAGGTGATTGGAACACCTGAATCCAATGATTTGGAGGGCTGGCCCAATACGTTTGGTAATATAATGTATATTTAATAAAGACAAAGTAAAATAAAGCTTATGTACACAGCTGAGAGTTTTTAGTGACTTGCTTCATGAGCTGGCTTAGGGGGACATTGATAATACCTGAGTAGCCGCATTCCAGCAGTGGCTCCTAAGTACACGGGAGTCTCTTTGTGCTTACTCACTGGAATAATGTCTCGTGCTTTGTTCATACATGCCTGCAGAGAGAGGCCAGCCTCCACCGGCTTCTCATGGTAGCTAGATATACCATTGCCTGTCAAAAAAAAAAAAAAAAAGAAAACACTTCAGATAAAAACATATGCCCAATCATTAAATCTCATACAAGTTTTGACATGTTAAGTTGATTAAAAGAATGATTTTATTATTTGTAAATTGTCAGTTTTCATTAAAATAATACCTAGTGATCCTGACATGAAGATCCTCATTCAGACATCTCCTGTTTTAGGGTGACAACGTCCTTTCCCTGTCTCCCAGTTGTGCTTTTAAGTTGTCACCCTTTGACACACTCCCCCAAAAAGAGACTACAAACAGCCATGCCAATGCACATTGCACAAGTGTGGTCTGCTATCATCACCATATTATTCCTAACAAATGCCATGCAGCCATCGTTTGGGTATGTAGACTGGTAGAGGCTGCAAAGAGATTTTAGGAGAACAGCAGGACTGATATTTAGCAAAGGATGAAAATATGTCAAAACAGTGGGGTTGATTTACTAAAGACATATAAGCTCTTCAATTTGCAAGAGGATTTTCATTTTGCAAGTGAATTTACCCTTAGCTTAGTGAATCAGAAGAATCTCCGATGGTTTCCATCATCAATCATGTGTAAGCAAGATACAGCTTTTTTTTTTCCTTGCATGGGATTGGGTATTCTTTGTAAAGTGAATTTTCACCACAGTCACTAAGCTCTGGGGAAAAATCCCTTACAAAGTGAACAGCCTATTTGCCTTTGGTAAATCAACCCCAGTACTTTATGGAACAAAAAGGAAGGGAAGCTGTGACAAGGTTGTAGGAAGAGGAACATGTGCATTGCCAACTTTCCTTCAAAAAATGCCATCCGCCTGGTTGCTCATGCAATGGCCTTAATGCTTTGGGTCACTGACTTGGAACAATGACAAAGATTAGGAGTTTTGCACATTTGTTGGCACATTTACATTAAAGTGTATGTAATCCCTACTCTCGGTTGCTCCCTTTTGGTTAAATACCTACTGATCCTGCCAGAAATCGTGAGAACTGATAGCATCCTGTGCTCTCTGTCTACCCACATAGAAGGTTTATGGAGATGAAGAGGGGTGAGAGAAATCTGGGCAAGCAGAGGCAGCGGGAGGCAGAGGCAGGAAGGCATGACCGTGTCTGTCCCCCCTGGCTCCTTGTGATTTAATGCCGGATGGTGGGAAAAAATGCTTTGGGAGTGGCTTTTATACACATGTCCACTGTGCACCATGACGTCACATGCAGGCTCACACAGTGCAAGTACGCAACATCCTGACCTGCCCCGCCGATGCACGGCCCAAGTAGCATTCGGCCACCTGCAGGACTGCACAGTTGCAGTTTCAAAGCCCACTGCAGCCATATTTTTTATGGGCACTCGGTGCCCATTCTTGGACATTTACAGACAGGTAAAAATCGTACACTTTTTACAAGCTGTCCATATATTTACAGGTGGTTGGCAACTCTGGGTCTGTGTTCTTTGTAATCCATCAGTAATGAAGTAGGCAGGGCTGACACCACATGCTTAGGAATTCTGAAATGTGCTTTCATGTCAAAGAAGGAAGGTGCACACTATATTTCTGGCACATTGATGGTTATCTTTAAATAATTTATACATTTTATATAAAGGTTTAAAGGAATAAAGCATGGTGAAATGTGTAAGTATTGCAAAGATATATAAAATATATTTTTTTATAGTGCCCTGATATACACTTACGTTTATACTTTTGTTATGCAATGTTGAAGATATTTAGTAGTTAACATGTTGCATAGTGTGTGTTCGCTAATGCATCACATTAGTGTGAATAGGCCCCACCAGATAAATCCCCATTGGAATATTTCTCAGCTATTTCTGTGACAACAAATTTTGGATCTCCCATTACTTTTTGTAGTGGAGACAGAGATTACCAGGACAATGATTGTCCCCAGAAGTGACAGGGGTTCAAACCTTTCTCTACTGTATCAAAAACTAGAAAGGTTTCAGCTTTGGAAACCTTTTACCAATATGAAAATACATTCAATTATCTTTTCAGACTGGTCATTTAAAGCAGTAAGAGAAGTAAATGTTACCAGATCACTAGCTACACTATTATAACTATATTAATTGTAATATAGTTAACGATCCATAATGATATTTCTTACTGAATTAAAAAGGGAAGAGTATTTTCCCACTGTTAATTTCATTTCCCGTGAAGAAAGCATAAGCCGGGTACAATTTTCACATAAGCCGACGCACTGATGAACCCCGGTCAGTGACCGTGAGCAATCAGTTCTCAGCGTGTACTTTGGTCACTTTGTAATTTATAATTTTCTGGATATCTGTCAGACTTAATATTGGCAGACATACAGCTCTGGCACTAGGAGACAGAAATAAAATAAACACTTCAGAAATCTGCTGTACTTTCCTTTAGGTCCAAATTTAACACTGATGGATGATGGCCAAAACGTATGTTTTATCCAACTGGTATTCACAGCTTTGGACTAAATTAGAAGAAAAAGGCTTTTCATAGGAATTTCACTCACATTAATCACTCACGATATCCAATTTTAGCAACCCTCTAGAGTGCATCCTCCTTCTGTAGTTTAAATTAGTCATAAGCATGGATGAGTGGGGGATAAAGATGTACAAACAAACAAAGGTAGCCACAGATACATTAACTCCTTTGTGACGGGGCTCCAGGGTCCAGTAACAGTTCTCTAGACCTTGCTTATTTCAAGACAAGGTAGGTTCCAAATATGACAATGGACATTCACAAATGTTTTCATAGCTTTGTCTGTGAAAGTTCACATTTATCCAGGTCATGGTATATCTAGTGGTTGTTAGTCAAAGTCAACTAGACTTGCTCTGTAATGTTGAAGAAGTTTCATAGTTTATCTAAGCCACCTAGAAAGGAAAAACTGGCTTCGATGAGTCACAAAACATTTTCAACATTACGGAACAAGTCCAGTTGAATTGGCTATCTACGACTATGTAGAGTAGGGGATAGTTAAAACCCCGGTCTGCATGTGTCTCTTTGGGAAAATGACTCAGACCCATAGTCAAAGTCAACTAGACTTGTTCTGTAATGTTGAAGATGTTTCATAGTTTATCTAAGCCACCTAGAATGGAAGATGTGACTTGGATGAGTTACAAAACATTTTCAACATTACAGAACAAGTCCAGTTGAATTGACTATCTACTTCTAGATAGAGTAGGCAATGGTTAAAACCCCTGTCCTGCCTGTCTCTCATGGGGAAAGTGACCCACAGACCCACTGTCAAAGTCAACTTGACTTGTAGTGTAATGAAGATGTTTCGTAGTTCATCTAACCCACCTAGAATGGAAGAAGTGGTTTGGACAAGCTACGAAATGTCTTCAACATTACAGAACGAGTCCAGGTGAATTGACTATCTACTATTAGATAGAGTAGTGGATGGTTAAAACCCCTGTCCTGCCTGTGTCCCATTGGGAAAAAAAAGCCATAGACACAGCAGGAAGTAGAAGAAAATCTCTCCCAAATGAGGGAAGTGTCTTTTTAGACAGTTGCTACCAGAATGAGTGTGTCTACAGGAAGATTTCCCCTATATTTGTGTTCCAGTAACAACTAAAAGTTTTGGATTTTCCTTCACTTCCAGTCCTGACAAAGCTCACCAGGACAAATAGAGGAATGGGTCACCCTAGCAGGGACACAAACATAAAGAAAAATCTAAGAATATGCAAATAGGTGCTAGATCATAAAGTGAACAGTCCAAATTTAAACAAAATTTGAAGACCAAAATGTTCATCGTGTTTCGAGCAGCAACAAAACTTCTTCTTTTATCAGAGCTACAAAACAGACATGAAACATACAAAAGGCGAGTTACCGGGGTTGATTTGCTAAGGGAAAAAAGACTCTTCACATTCCAAGGGAGGTTGCATTTGCAAAAGAATTTTTCTCAGAATTTAGTGAATGGGGCAAAGCTCTGTTAATTTCCATCATCCAATCATTTGTTGTTTTTACTATTTCAGCAAAACTGTTGTTTTTTAATCCTCCTTGCACATGATTGGATATCCTTTGGAAATTGAAATCTCACCGCATTCACTATTCTTCCAGGGGAAAGTTTCTTGTAAAGTGAACAGCCTATTTGCCATTATTAAATCAACCCCCTCGTGTCCATATGTACATGTGAATAAAAATGAATACAAAGCATATTATAAAAAGTGTCCCATGTCATAGTAAACCATAAAAACATAAAACAGACACAGTGAAATTGTAAACTTGGATAAAATATCATGAACTCAAACAATAAAACTGCTACCCTTCATATCCTGTTATACCTAAACTACAGGGCAGTATCTAAATGGGTGTAGTTTTTTGGTCATATTGTGACCCATTCAGAAAATGCAGGTTGCAGCATTGAGTCTTAACGCAACAGTACTCAGTGATTGCAGGAAAGCTAATCACATGACTTTGGCAGGACACTCAGCTCTTCTGCTGTTCTTTTCTTTCAAAATCTATTCATCTTAAAAACGTTCAGAGTCACAAAGCCATCAGAGCGCTAAACACCTTGGTGTGATTTATAAATGTGCAGTATTTTTTTAAAGCAATGGTATGGCCACAATAAAGCCATACATCTATAGTTTAAGTATAAAACGAGCGCTTGATATGAGTAGAAAAAGCAGCTAGCATGAAAGGCAAAACCCCTAAACCTTCTGGAAAACATATCAATTCAACATGCAGCGCTAAAAGAAACAGTATTAAAGTCCATGTAGGAAAACACCAAAATCTCTCAATGTGATATTGATAATGGTTCACAAATGAATAGTAGCCTCTATGGTAGGTAAAATAACTCAAAAACGCAATATAGCGTTTTGCGGGTAAGTCTAATAAGAAACAACCACACTAGGCTTTACAAAAATGCATGTAGTGTAGTGAAAATCAATCATTAATAATCAGTGGACATCCGTGAAAATGGTGATATGGTGAACAAGTGTAGATTGCACTAACCAGATAGCGCATAACAATGCGCATTTGAGTAATTAAACCAACTCCTGGTCATCCACATCTAAGCATCTGGAACGCCGGGTCATCTGGTGGGCATCCACAGGATCTACAGCGCACCATCAAGGCTTCCAGGTATCAGAAGTACAATCATGTGAACACCAGAGGGAGCCAACACTTGCAGTGTGAAGTCATCATGGGTCTCCTTAGAAAGGAAGGCTCATAACAAAATGAGCCCAAGCACAAAGATTTCCCATAGTGCAGTAATGCTTTAATATGATCAAGGGTTAACAGTAGTAAACCAGAGGAAACCGCGTGGTATGATGTCCCTTCCTTAAGGAAGCTGCCCTCAGTGACGTCATACCACGTGGTTTCCTCTGAATGGCCGGCAGCCATCTTTAATACTGATATTTTATTCAAAGTGTGAGTTAATTTACTTTTTACTACTGTTAACCCTTGATCATATTAAAGCATTACTGCACTATGGGAAATCTTTGTGCTTGGGCTCATTTTGTTATGAGCCTTCCTTTCTAAGGAGACCCTTGATGACTTCACACTGCAAGTGTTGGCTTCCTTTTGTGTTCACATCATTGTACTTCTGATACCTGGAAGCCTTGATGGTGCGCTGTAGATCCTGCTGATGCCCAGCAGGTGACCCGGCGTTCCAGATGCTTAGATGCAGATGACCAGGAGTTGGTTTAATTACTCAAATGCGCATTGTTATGCGCTATCTGGTTAGTGCAATCTACACGTGTTCACCATATCACCATTATCACGGATGTCCACTGATTATTAATGATTGATTTTCACTCCACTACATGCATTTTTGTAAAGCCTAGTGTAGTCGTTTCTTATTAGACTTACCCGCAAAACGCTATATTGCGTTTTTGAGTTATTTTGCCTACCATAGAGGCTACTATTCATTTGTGAACCATTATCAATATCACATTGAGAGATTTTGGTGTTTTCCTACATGGACTTTAAAGCCATACATCTGTTTTACAAATCCCCAATCAGACTGGCACAACATAACCATCCTTAGGCCAGGAAATCCAGAAAACACAGTCAACCTAGCTAGATGATGCATGGCCAACACATGGGGCCACTCTGAGCAGGATGTGACGGGTTCACTCCAATGGGATTCTGTTGAGTGGTAGAAATACAAGTTGTCCAGATTTACTAACCTTCTACTTTACATTCTTCTACTTGTTGAACAACGCCTGTGTCATTTTCCTTCTCCGCTGGCCATCGATAGATGTATACACTGGTGTGTGAGGATCCAGCATCTAGCACAATACCATACTACAGAAGACACAACAGACAATTAGATACTTATAATGGTCAAGGTTCCACAAATGCATGGCCATGTAACGTATCTTAAGCTTTTACTTTGTTTATATAAATCCTCCGAGTGCCTGGGCTTCCATCACACATCGACACACATGGTTAGTATGGGCTAAGTATAGGCTGGTACTGTGAGACGAGTAAAAGCTGTCTAATGGGGTAATGGTGTATATAATCTTCTACATTTGTCAGCATGTTTAGCCCTGGAATCTCTCCCAGACTTGGTAAATGGTACGTTACAGTCTGAAGCTGACACTAATGATCTTCTCTCTTGTAGAAAAGGCGCACAATGAAAATAAAGACGGCGGGCGCAGATAAGGGATGTTATTGAGTAGGCTCTGCCATTTTAATTATGTGTTACCATTCTCAAACACCAAGCTTTCTTGAAGGATGTTGTATGACCTGGCATTCTCCAACTAACATTGTTATTAATGTTACATCTATAAAGTCACAGAGTAACTATAGAGGACGTGGTCCAACAACACAATTACAGGGTCCCTGGCTCCCAATCTCCATCTTGAAGAGGTTCTGTCACCAAATGCAGGTGAAAGCAGAGAAAAACTGAGTATCTGAAATGCTTACTTGCAGTGTTTTTTCTTTCCATAAATTATTTTTTTCACTTGGCTCCTCTGCCACTTGCCTCACTTCCTTACATACATTTTTTGTTTTTTTAATTCTTTATATAAGTTTTTAAAAACTTACAGCAAAAAAAATCACAGCAGGATTAAACTGAAAGCAAAAATGGACCTTGGCACTTACATAATGTTTTATATAGCTTCTGGGAGGGCGAACAGAGGGGAATGTTATAAAGTGCCATTTGGGTGACAGCTGAGTCTGCTGGGGGTTGCTGATATTACATCCAAGATGGTGGTGCTCAGCAGCAGTTTCAGGGCTTTTAGATGTCTACATAAAGGAGGCTTTAACAGTTAAACTGGTAGGAAGTGCAATTTTTAATCTACAGAAAGGTTTATCTACAGGTACAGTGAATATCTCCTAAACTTGCACTGTTTAGGAGATATTCACATGAGATGAAGCCTGAAGGGACGACCGTACCTTCCGAGCTCCGTGCTTCAGCCATGACTCCTGTTCGCATGTGCGGGAGTGACGTCATCGTGACTTGGCCATTCATACAGCCAGAATACGGAAGGAGGTTCGGGTGATGATGGAAGCCCTGTCAGTGATGACAGCGCACCACTGGAGGGCTTCATTTTAAGGTAAGTATACCATAATTTGCTACTATGGTGGTGCATACTAGCACATTATACCATTAACTTACAGATGGACTTTTATTTCTTTACATATTTTACTACCGCTTTAAATAATATCTCTACAATATATTAAATGCACACAGGAGGAAGATTTTCACTAAGAGAAGATGAATCAGCACAAGGACCACATCCTACTGACTGTAAGGTATGTGTTATTTTAAGGTGGGTAGGGGGTAGAACCAAGGGACAGTGCTCAGAGGTGGGTAGGGGGTGGAACCAAGGGACAGTGCTCAGAGGTGGGTAGGGGGTGGAACCAAGGGACGGTGCTCAGAGGTGGGTAGGGGATGGAACCAAGCGACGGTGCTCAGAGGTGGGTAGGGGGTAGAACCAAGGGACGGTGCTCAGAGGTGGGTAGGGGGTTGAAACAAGGGACAGTGCTCAGAGGTGGGTAAGGGGTGGAACCGAGGGACAGTGCTCAGAGGTGGGTACGTGGTGGAACCAAGGGACAGTGCTCAGAGGTGGGTAGGGGGTGGAACCAAGGGACAGTGCTCAGAGGTGGGTAGGGGATGGAACCAAGGGACAGTGCTCAGAGGTGGGTAGGGGGTGGAACCAAGGGACAGTGCTAAGAGGTGAGTAGGGGGTGGAACCAAGGGACAGTGCTCAAAGGTGGGTAGGGGGTGGAACCAAGGGACAGTGCTCAAAGGTGGGTAGGTGGTGGAACCAAGGGACAGTGCTCAGAAGTGGGTAGAGGGTGGAACCAAGGGACAGTGCTCAGAGGTGGGTAGGGGGTGGAACCAAGGGACAGTGCTCAGAGGTGAGTAGAGAGTGGAACCAAGGGACAGTGCTCAGAGGTGGGTAGGGGGTGGCACTAAGGGACAGTGCTCAGAGGTGGGTAGGGGTGGAACCATGGGCCAATGCTCAGAGGTGGGTAGGGGTGGAACCATGGGCCAATGCTCAGAGGTGGGTAGGGGGTGGAACCAAGGGCCAATGCTCAGAGGTAGGTAAAGGGCAGAGACAAGGTGTGCCAGGGGGGAGCACCTGCAGCTATTCTCTGAGAAATAATCCCTGTATGAAACACAATAAGCAAATGGAACAACAAGGAAGAAAAACCGTTGAGGTTGCACCAACTATTACTTACAGTAATGACTCAAAATGTATACTTTCTGAAAATACACTGCATGCTCCCTTTAAATAGGGTCAATTCACAAAGCTAAAACACTAAGATAACAATACTAATTTAAAAAAAAAAGCGACAGGGTTTTTTTTTAGCTTAGTCCAATCAGATATGAAAATTACAGCCAAATAGCTGAAAATAAAGATACTGATCTTTGCATAAAACTTAGTGAATTTAGCCTAATGCCATTGCAGAGATCTGTGGTTTTCTAATACTATGACTAACATTGCGTCATACTAACTGCCTTCATCACAATCTGATAGAGGAGTCTCGTATATACTTAAATTACAATTACAACCTGGATTGTAATTCAGTAGCCAGACTGTAATCATGTCCCCTGTGCTCTCAGTCACGCAGTTTGCTATGGCTGTAGATACTATATGGCCAAACCAATGTTGAAAGCTCACCTTGTCATTCTGTTCAGGTGTTTCAAGTGAAGAGTACTGATAATGCCAGAGTATACAAAATCATTTTACACAATTATGTGTTTGCAACTTTGTGATAACATTTTTGGGATGGCCCTTTTCTGTGCTAGTATGACCTCAACCCTACTGAACCCCTTAGGGATGAATTGGAATGCTGATTGTAAGCCAGGTCTTCTCATCCAACACCAGTACCTGACTTCACAAATGGGCACAAGTTTCCAAAGGCAAAGTCCAAACACTCGAAAATCTTGCAGAAAACCTTCCTAAAAGTTGTTTTAACTACAAAGAAAGAGACATCTCCACATTAATGACCATGGTTTTGCAATGCAATGTCCAACAAGCTCATATACTGTAAGTGTGATGGTCAAGGTTGCACAAACATTTGGCCACATAGGGGTTGATATAGTAAAGAAAAATAGATTGTTGACGTTGAAAGTGCTCGGCAAGGGAATTTGGGCAAAAGCATACTGAATGTGGTGAAGCAAAGAATACCCAATCACATGCAAGGAAAATAAAAAAAACTGCATTTTTGCCTGAATGTGATTGAATGATGGAAGTCAGCAGAGCTTTAGCTCATTTACTATACTTCGGAGCAAATTCCATTGCAGAGTGCAACTGCTCTTGTATAGTGAATGGTCTATTTGCCTTTAGTAAATCAGCCTCATTGGGGTTGATTTACTAAAACTGAAGAGTGTAAAATATGGCGCAGCTCTGCATAGAAACCAATCAGCTTCCAGGTTTTATTATCAAAGCTTAATTGAACAAGCTGAAGTTAGAAACTGATTGGCTACCATGCACAGCTGCACTGGATTCTGAGTGCTCCAGTGTTACCAAATCTTCTCATAGTGTCCCTTATGCAGGCCATAGACGGGTCAAACATCGGCCGATTTTTCGAACGATAAACGAAAAATCAGTTGTTCGTTTGGCCGACGTTACCACCAACGAATAAAAAAATAACTTCTGCCCCTTTCAGGTCACAGCTCATGCGCAGATTTTTTATTGTTAAAACGATCGTCCAATTTGGCCATCATTGCCAGGAAAATTGGCCGATCGTCCAAATCGGCCGCAAATTTCCCAACATAACCAATAATCTGAAAGTGCAAAATACACAAAAAACAGCCGACGAACTAATCCACTAACGGCACGAAAATCGGCCGATTTTTCTTTCGTCCGAAAAATTGGACGATTAACGACCCATCTATGGCCTGCATAAAAAGGGCTGCTTGGGGAGAGGCCCATAGCGGTGGAGCACTTGGTCTAAGTTTAGAATAAAAGGCATTATAGGAAAGAATATCGAGGTGGCAGCTTATCCTCCCATATGACAGTCACATGCATTTTCCTTTCTTGAAATCTTCTTAAACATTTATACAGACCAGCGACATTAGAGGGATATTTTAACATATTTTTAACAAACACGTAGTATGAAAGTCATTTCACAAGTTTTATCTTTCAGATACAGACTGGTAGATTATCCTTCTAGGGCCTATATCTGCAAAGCAAACACTTACATCACTGTCTCAACTGAATAACTGCCGACATTAAATGAATTTAATATTTTCTATCAGTCTAAGCTGTACTATAGAAGTACTTTCAGACAGAACACCTTAGGGCTCATGTACACTGCAGCTGCTAAACCGACGTTCAGGAGCTGTTCAGCATTTTTTTCAGCAGCCCCTGAACTCCCCCTAACGTTTTCCTATGTGTCCATGTACACATCGTCGTTTACAGGCAATTGAGTTTACAGTGGTTTTTTTGAACGCGCCAAACTTACATTCAGGAGTAGATTTTACTGGCATTTTCAAATGCCAAACGCCTGTAAACGCATGTAAACGATTAACTGCATTTATAAGCATTTGCGTTTAGAAGTGTTTTTTAACTGTTCCATGTCCAGATGCTGTCCAGAGCCTTTTATCATCATCAGAAATGCATTCAAAATGTTTTCCATGTATTCAAATGGACCCGGTACACCAGCGCAGTCAGTTCCAAGTTTCACGTGAAGGAAAAAATGGTAGAACGTGCTGCATTCTGCTCATGATGGGATCCATAGTGAATACAACCAGAAAAGACAGGTCATCTCAACACATACTGCTCTCTCTGCTTCTGCTCTCTCTATTTCCCTCCAAATGTCTGAAATAGTTAATTTTTACTATTTTTCAGTGCATTCCGGGCATTTAGGAAGGTCTCCTGAGGTTATCTTTTAAAAACACTTTTAAAACGTAAACGTGCATAAACGTGATATGCAAATGCAGCTAAACTGATGTTTTTTAACCTACGTTTTCCAGCAGTCAGTTTCCATCATTTCAAACGCATGTACATGAGCCCTTAAAATGTATGTAAACCCTAATAATTAACTTCTATTTGTTCCCTTTTGGTCTTTTAATTATACAATTGAAAGCATTTTGTTATCTCTGTTAGATCTTAAAAATATCCATCGATCCATCCTAAAATCCATTGCTCTCCTGTCTTTGCACTCTGCCTCTGCTTCACTAAAATTTAAAACTTTGTTATCATTTCTTTCTAGTTCTCCTCTGTGGACTTCAGAACACCTCCATCTATGTTATGGGGATGGTGAGAGGGGGAGGTTTGCTGTAGTCCTGTTCTAGGGTGACAACACTGCTCCTCAATATATACAGTACAGTAAGTAAGCTTTATCTTCCTAGGACAGGAAGTGTGTTATTGGCAGGATCATCAGCTGAAAATAAAAGAAGCTTGTAAGAAAGAAAATGAATGCAGCCACCACACCTATGGACTGTTAAGCTGCAATGTAATAAAACTTTTCTTGGGTTTAGAAAATCTTCAAGTGGGAAGAACAGTAAAAGCTACTACCACTACTAAGAAGAAAACTTGGCATTCCCAAGCATATGATTACTCAACTATTCATAGAAATAAAATTGTAGAAATGTTCAAACAAATAGATAGGACTTATTGACATCAACCTAAACAATGCTTCTCTTTAAATATTTTCTGAATGGACAAAGTAACAAGTTCCCTCGATACAGAACCTTCCTGCCCCCACAACCTAATAATACCATTCTGCTCCACTGCCATGTTTTCTGTTCAGAAATTCCTGGTATTTTAAGATATGGTGGGAACATGTAATCTTCTCACCTTCCTCCCAGAATGCCCTGCTTAGACCTGATTGTTCAATTGCCAGGCCCAGATGCTATCAAATTGGGGGAAGGGAGATAGTCATTAACCCTCTGTAGGTTCTGACATTGACCATCATGAAGCTTACACATGTATTAGGCTCTGGGTTGAAGAACTCAGAGGCTGGAAAGTATCAGTGGGTGGAGGAGCCTTATGGTAGGTCCCCAAATGGGCAAGTTGACAGATCACCCTAATAGCACATCTGGGGGTTTTGCATCTAGAGATCATGTACTAACCTATAGACTCCAGAGAGAGAGATATCATATTACCCCGGTACAAATCATTAGTAACACCTCATCTGGAATATGCAGTTCAGTTTGGGGCACCAATTCACAAAAAGAACATTGGGGAACTGGAGAAAGTACAGAGCAGGGCAACCAAACTGATAAGAGGCATGGAGGAGCTCAGCTATGAGGAAAGATTAGAGGAACTGAATTTATTCTTTCTTGAGAAGAGGAGATTAAGGGGGGATATGATCTCCATGTATAATACATAAGGGGGGATATGATCTCCATGTATAATACATAAGGGGGGATATGATCTCCATGTATAAATACATCAGTGGCTCATATAGTGGACACGGTGTAGAGCTACTCACCCTGAGGTCATCACAGAGGACAAGGGGGCACTCTTTACGTCTGGAGGAAAATAAATTTAATCTCCAAACACAGAAAGGTTTCTTCACAGTAAGAGCTGTGAAAATGTGGAATAGACTCCCTCAAAGTTGGTTCTGGCCAGCTCAGTGGATTGCTTTAAAAAGTCCTGGATTGTTTCTTAGATACACAGAATATAACTGGATACTAACATTTATAGGTAAAGTTGATCCAGGGAATATCCGATTGCCTCTCGGGGGGTCAGAAAGGAATTCTTTCCCTGCAGGAGCAAATTGGATCATGCTTTGCTGGGTTTTTTTGCCTTCCTCTGGATCAACTGTGGGTGTAGGATTATAACTTTTTTTTTTTTTAATGGTTGAACTGGATGGACTTTTGTCTTTTTTCAGCCAGACTATGTATATATAACCTTTTGCCTAAACATTTGCAGAGTTATGTGATGGTACTTCCATTACCTTAAGATTCTCCGGGAGAGGTTTATTCTGTAGCACTGCGACAACAGTTAAAGCAACGATCCCCAAAACAAAGAAAACTCCAAGGATGAAAAGGGCCTTCTTGTTCCATGTCTTCTGTTTTGCAACTGTGACCAACCAAAAGAAAACAAAAATTGTGAGTGAGATTTGAAATGAACATTAACCATTGCAGATGGTGACAGAACAGAGGTCATGTTTAGAGGTCAAAGAACCCCACTAAACCCTTAGTATATTAACAGCTGTCTAGAGAATTATCATCCCTCATCATACACAGAAGAAAACTGTATATGAAGGTACCCATGTCATATGGGTTATTGGGAAGCGAAGAAACAGCATGGCCTTTAATGGGACAGCACAAAAAACAAATTACACCTTCATCTTATTTATTATGCTACGCAAACTTTCACTTTTCAAATGTATTACTAGCTTGAAAGAAATATGCAAATAAAGATGTCTGAGTTTACTCCAACTTTCCTTGTCTGAATATTTGTTCCAGGTCAGTACTGAGGCCACTGAACATTACAGCCTGGCAGTTAGCAGTTCAGATGGAGGTCAGCAATAGCAGCCCTATTTTCTCTAGTAGGTTTACTTTAATCACTTAAAAAAATAATTGTATCCTCAGTTATAGAGTGCAATGCCGGTGCTTCCACTAGGCAAACTAAGCGGCCGCCTAGGGCGCACTACCACCTAGGGGCGCCTGGGTAGGGCACAGGCCGGCATTCTCTCTGTGTAGGACGCTGCCACTTCATGAATGATCCTTCAGCTAAGAGGATTGGTGGCAGAGGGGAGGAAGAAAGGACAGAGGAAGATGCCAGGTGTCTGGGGCCAGTGTTCCTCTCAGACTCAGTCCCTTACTGCAAGCCGGCTGGTGGCTGCTGATCACTGTGGAGTTCCAGCCCTTCTCTTCCCATTCATTAGCGGAGGCAGAGCTGCACCTTCAGACGAAGATAATGTCTGACTCTGATGTCTCATGTCTGTGTGAGTGTGACCCAGCCAGCCGGCTGGCCATCCATCACATGTGCAATGTGTCAGTGAGTGATGACATCATCACAATCTCACAGCCTTCTCTTCTAGTGCCTGCTAGGCCTGCTGATCTGTGTCAGTGTTGATGGCGTGTTGTGTTGAATCTGTCACTGTGTGGAATCGCTCAGTTCAGCTGCCTGCTGTCAGAGAGTTTTATCTCCCCCCATTGCCTGGGGAATTCCAGCCTGGGATTTGTCAGAGTGTGGATCCATCATCCTCCACTCACTGCAACTATCACCCTGCCACTGCCAGCCACAGGTACTGTCCATCTGTGACATTTATTTTGTCTTTAATATTGGTGCTGGTAGCATCCTATGGCACTTATTTTTGCAAATTAAAAGAAATTTAGCAGTTTCATGTTTTTGTTGATTTAATATTTTCTACTGTTATTAAAATTATTTTTTTTTGGGGGGGGGGGGGCGCAAGTAGCTGGTCTTGCCTAGGGCCCAAAATAGACTAGCAGCGGTCCTGGCTAAACCACTTGAATGTTAAGGACTCTACAGCAGTCTACATCCTGTCATATACAGCATGTACAATGAAAGTTTCAGAACATGTGGCAAACAGACACAACCACTGAAGGATACACTGTGTGGCTAGATTTTCAATCTTTATAAATCTGGCTGGGTGCATCATTAAATCTGGGCAATCCAGGAGACACATGACACTGCAGTGTAGGCTGTGAGCAGACTTCCTTACCTAGAAGGCTCAGTACAAAGCCTCTTCTTGCCTCCTTATTACAATGGTCCTGACTTTGGTCAATTTTAAACATTACTTAATTTCATTATGATTATGCTGTAAGGTATTCCCTCTTTCCTAGAATCCTTATATTCTTATTTCATATATTCTCTTTGTGCTGCGCAGCGTCTGGGTGTGGCACGGGCTCGATCGATCGGGCAATCAAAGTAACCAACACACAAGTAGGATACAGGAAGATTGCAAAGTTTATTACGTACATTACAGTATTCCCTCTTTCCTGGAATCCTTACATATACTATGTGGGAAATGTTTGTGGACAGCTCATCACACCACTGTAAGGTTAAATCATGCAGACACCCCTCTAAGTTCTCCAGAGCTTGTGGCAACTGTTTGGAGAAGGCCCTTGTTTGCGCCAGCATGAATACACCCTTTTGTACAAGGCCAACTCTATTAAAACATGGTTTGACAAGTTTGGTGTAGAGGAACTCGAGTGTCCTTCAACCTTTGGATTAACTGGAATGTAGACTGTGATCCAGATCTTCTCTTTCATTAACCTGGTCTCACAAACACTCCTTGGTGTGAATGGGCACACATTTCCACAGACACACTCCAAAATCTTGTTGGAAGCCTTTCTAGAAGAGTGGAGACTGTAGTAACAGCAAAAGAGGGACCAACTCAATATTAATGCCTATGGTTTTGGAATGGGATGTCCCACAAGCTCATATAGAAGTAATAGTCCTGCAGACACTCTCCAAAAAAACTGTGAGAAACTTTCTCAGAACAGTGGAGGCTGTAGGAACAGCAAACGAAGGATCAACTCCATATTAATGCCTTTGGTTTTATAATAGAATGTTCATCAAGCTCATATAGGTGTGATAGTACCACAGACATGCTCCAAAATCTGGGAAGAATTCCCAGAAATGTGGTAGCTGTAGTTACTGAAAAGGAAGGACCAACTTCATATTAATGGCCATGGTATTAAAACAGGATGCCCAACACACTCACATAGCTGTGATAGTCCCACATACATACTGAAAAATCTTGTGGGAAGCCTTCCCACAGGATTTTCCAAGATTTTGGGTTCAGGAAAGGATGGACCAACTCCAAATTACTGCCAATGGTTTTGGAATGGGATGTCCTATATGCTAATATAGATGTAACAGTCCCACAGACTGTTTGTGGGAAGCCTTTCGAGAACAGAGGAGGCTGTAGTAACAGTAAAAGTGAGATCAACTCCATAATATTTCCCATGGTTTTGTAATGTCCATCAGGCTCATATAGGCGTAATACTACCACAGACACTATCCAAAATCTTGTGAGAAAGATTCCCAGAAAAGTGGAAGCTGATTTAACCACAAAAGAAGGACCAACTTGAAATAATGGCCATGGTTTTAGAACGGGATGTGCAACACGCTCATATAGCTGTGATAATCCAATATCTCAAACATTTCCACAAGATTTTCCAAGGTTTTGGTTACAGCAAAGAAGGGACCAACTCCATATTATTGCTCACAGTTTTGGAATGGGGTGTCCAACAAGTTCATGTATACAGTATGGGATAGTCAGGTATTCACACATTATTGGCCATAAAGCGTATATGAAGCTGGCATATGGACAAGAAAAATAATCGTTTCCAGTGATAAGATAAGTTTTCTTTTGAACACTTTTTCCCATTAAGTATATTGTGTTTTTAGGCGCTGAATTCATTCCTATTTTTAGAGTGTTTGTGTTATTTGTTCACAAATTTCTGGCAGTACAAAAAAAGAATTATGTTCATTTTTTGAGTTATATTCAGAAAGCAATCAACAAGAATTGTACAACTAATAGAAATGTTCACAACTTAAAGGAAAACTCCAGTTTTGTTAAAAAAAAAAAAAAGATACAACACAAAGGATTTCAAAACAATCGGTTCTGTTGTTGCTACCAAATGTTTTCCATTTCAGCCATGGTTTCCTAATAGTGCCAAAGAGAATTTATCTGCCTTGAAGCCATGGCAACAGTACTCAGTTCATTGAATTTCTCAGTATTCTCGTCTCACACTTATCTCACTGTATGTTCTAGAAGTTTCCACAGAGCAAGAAAAACAGAACTGTACAGAGAAAAATATGGGACTGCCTTTGTTGATCTCCTTCTGAAAATGTTAGCCGTTTGGCCACCTCTGGCTTCCGATATCATGAAGTATGCAATAAGTGACAATCTGACGTCTGAATTTCTGATCTGCATATTTGTGAAGACGTAAAAAGCACTGAAGCCAGAGGCTCAACATGATAGCCAAGCAACTAGAATTTTTCAAAAGAGGAAAGAGCTATTTTCCTCAGCAAAGAATTCTCCTAAGCCAAGTTACGGGCATCTCTAGCAAGATCTTGCAATAACAGTTTCATCTTTGGCGAGCTGCATTCAGAGGTATCATAACAATGCTGGTGGAATGCAACATACTGGGACCGATCGTGGTAATAACCAGCAGTCATTTTCAGGTGCACTGGCACAGCTTACATAAATATCTACAGGACAAATGCATGTAAAGATGTAGGGAAAAAATGACAATGCATGAATATTGTTAATTTGTGTTGTAATACAGTGTAGGTGTTTGAACATGCAATAATAGACCTACATCACACCAGAGATCACTGGAAATTATTCCCCAGTGTCAGGATCACCAAGGAGCTGAAACTGTAGTGGCACACCACTGCTAAGAGGTCCAGCTACAACTTTATTCCATTACAGGTCAAGGGTATAATTCAAAAAGCCAACGCGTTTGCTGTCAAACAAGCTGCTGATTCACACTGGAAAAACACCATTGTAGGTCCAGTTCACTTTTGTTTTATTCACTTTGTTGCCAGTCAAACCGTTATGAAGGGGGCACTTAGACCCCCCAAACACATTGGCTTTTTGAATTGTACACCTGACCTGTAATGGAATAAATTTGTATCTGGATCTCATAGCAGTGGTGTGGCACTTCAGTTTCAACTTTTTACATTATACTGCAAGCCAAGGAGACGTGGTTTGATGAGTTTAGTGTGAAGGAACTCAAAAGCCTTGATCTCAACCTTTAGGATGAACTGAAAAGTAGATTGCAAATCAAGTCTTCCTATCCAGCATGGGCCCTATTTCCCAGACATAAAGTCTAATAGGACGCCTTTCCAGAAAAATGGAGATTGTAGTAACAAGAAATGGGAGTTTCCAAGTCTTATTTCCCTGTGCTACACAAGCTATAAACAAGGAGGTTTCAGGTATCTCCATTCTGTCCCAAATGCATGATGCTCATGCTTAATCATCTGCAATGTCTGATCCCCCATTGCTGCCAGGATTTCATGCCCAGTTGCCGTTACAGGGAGCCCGCAAAGGGGAAAGAACAACACATGTATTTCTGTCACATCATTTCTTCTATTCTGAACATAGAATCTCCACCCACCCACTAAATAGAATCATAGAAAGGTGAAGCAGATCAACCCATCACTGGTAACATGGCAGGGGTTCAAAAAAAAAAAAAGGCTTGCAGAGGAGGTTTAAGCTTGTTGGCAAGTGCAGTCTGTATCCTCCACTGTAGGTAGCACTCAATCGAAGTCCAAGGAAAACAATGTTTCTCTGTGGTATCCTGGATCAATTAGGCAGTGTTCCGGTTGGCTGCACTGTGACCTGCCTGTTCTATGAACCCTGTCAAGAATCGTTTGCATGGAAATATGTTGAATTCTTGTGTACTGTGCGGCAAGTGTACTGAGAAGTCTGCTGAGGACCCATATGCTTTCGACCCTACTGCCCTCCCACTGGTACAGGAGGCATCCCTGGACTGGTTCCTGCCTTCCTTGGAACTGGAACCTCCAGTCTAAAGGCTCTGAATGGGACAATTCAGCGGGGCTGGATACCCCTGTCACAGACAGTGTTGATTCAGAGAAGAAACCTACTTTGGGTCCAGGGAGAAAGTAGTCTGAAATCATTGATGACCCCATGCCACATGTCATCCCCAAGTCATTACCTAAAGTTGAACCTTTGCCAAGTGACTCTGATGAAAGCCCAGCCATTCTGCCACCCCATGTGGCATAATCGCAGGCAACTACATGCCAGATTCTCTGATTATGTTATTTAGCTGTGTTTACTAGTTATGCTTTCACTTGTTTTTATGGCTCTGCTGTGGATATTCTATTCTGTTGTGATGCTGAGGGCAGCATCTGTTAAAGAGGGGGGAGTGCAGGCAGAAGCAGTCTGCATCCTCCACTATAGGTGGCGCTTAAATGTGTGGTACCACAGCCTGGAGAGGAAGTCAAAGGGAAACAATGTTTCCCTGTGTTTTCCTGAATCAATGGAGCAGCAACCTGTTTGGCTGCGCAGTGACCATGTGACCATCGGTGGCCATCTTGGGTCAGCAGGTTCTATTTATGTTCCTGCCTCCGGGTTTTGGCATGCTTGTTGTGTGTGGTTAGTATAGAGAGAGAGACACTGCTTCCCTCTTTGGGCCAGGCCACATTTCACCCTCTGAAACAGATGCTGTTGGCACCTCTCCTCCCCATACATCTGACTACATTGAACTATGAGTTAATCCCCTAGCGGCGCTCTACTGCAAGGGTGTATGTAACATTGGCATTCTGTTTAACACAAGTTTTACTGCGATCGGACTAGAATGAGTATTTACTGCCTGCACCACGCTGCACCTCTCCACAAGCTGACCGGACACTGTACAAATTTGGACCAGTTCCTGATGAACCCACTGGAATTCAATCTGTGGGTGGCACTATTGCATCCTCCTGCCTGACATTCTTTAATTGAAAAATTGAAAGAGCCAGGCGGAAATTGATGGCCTAACAGTGGCTGTATCTAATCAGATACAGTAGCTGTTTGGATATTTTGACAGCAAGCGGTCCAACTGTTAAAATATTATAGCCACGGCAGAAACTTTGTCCATCCGCACTGTATAGCAGGACGGCAACTTCCCCCTTTGTAGGCAAAGGGCATATCACTCCTCCAAGGACTAACTGAGCTGACCTGCAACTGAGTTGGCTTGAAACTATAAAACAAGTGTTGGCAAATACCCCCAAGATAAATCCGCAATCCAACTGCACTTAAGTAGGCCCACCGCCTGTCATCTGCTAATTCTGATAACAGCCTAGTGATGGCTAGGGAGTAAATTAAACAAATTTAACAAGATATACAACAGCTGCTCTTTGGGAGGGCTAAGAGATATTTGCCTAAACCAAGCACCCCTTGCCAGTACATACATTCAACTTTAGAGGTGCAGAACATCATACTGCCGTGTTCTCACAGAAAAGAAAACCCTGGCTGCATTGAAATGAAGAAAAAGATGGCATCTGATGGGTCGTCACTGGTTGCTGCACTTCGCATGGTCCTGTAAGCGATCAGAAATTCCTCCGGTAAGTTTCCTGACATGGTTTTCATACACATGTAAAAATAAACAGCTGTGGGACTACACAGCAAATCTACAAAGGCGTGCTAAATAACCAAGCACTGCTGAGCTCAGTCCCTGCATATTAACAACAGCCAACTGTGAAGAAGTGGAGTGTCTGGCTGGAAGCAGAGGGGGCAATACCCTGCTGTCCGGTGGAATTATGTCACTAGAGTGTAAGCTGGGATTCCCTGCGGCATGGCGTTGCACATACTAACAATCTGTGCCATTCACTGCCTCTTACAAAGCACATTCTTTCCATCTGGATACGTTCGCACTCAGCCAAACACTGCGAGTGAAGAACAAGTGGAGCCCAAGATAGCGGCTGAACGGCCTCTGTCTCTTCCAGAGCCATTTGCATAATAAGCAGGAGAAAAGGCCACTGTCCAGCTGCCATTGCCTGACATTAAGTCTGACTGTAATCAACTAGACATTTGTGTGCTCAGAACTATGCAGGACCTGTTCTGTAGGAAAGAGCGAGTAAACCATTTAACAACGGAAGCCAGGAGGCAGGAAGTGTTCAGGGGCATCTAAGGGAAGCATCTTAGACACTGAAGCCAATCACCCCCCAGATCATTTATTCCTACTATCATTGGAATCTTCAAATACATGGAGATATTTGAGGACAACTATGGCCATTAAAGTAAACTGCTGACTTCTTCTTCGGAAAATGTTTGCAGCCTGCCTGTCATATTGATCATTCTACTGGTGAAGGGGGGGGGATGGATGGATAATTCTATGGATAAAATGAAAGCTCTCTTTTTAAATACTTACAAAGCCCATGGAGAGGACTGGACGGGCCTTCTAGCAACGATGTTTTGGAGGACTGCAGACTCTTGCTAGTCATGTCCAGTTATGCTCCCCTTCCCCCTCCCAGTTGAGATAGGATGGAAGGTGGATAATGTTTATTTTATGAATATTTAAGGGTTTGCAATAAAATAAGGGAGAGTTCAAGAGTGTCCTAAAATATAGCATGTTTTCACTATGCTGATGGAAGGAGAAGGGCATTTGATCAGGTTCCTGAACAATGTATTTCAGGAAAGCAGGTGACACCATAAGACCATACTGGAGCCCAGAATCTATATCTATGCTGATGCTGAAATCTGAGGCACTATTTAAAGGGTAACTGTTTTTCAATTAATTTAGTCCTAACCCTGCTCTCCCTCCCTTTGCTACCTATAACCCCTGATAATTATTTTAGACTAAAGGACTAGCCACGGCTTTACCCAAGCATTGATCTGGTCCTTTCTCAGTCAGCGAGTCTGTAAAGAATTGCATTTGTGTGGCCTATTCCCATGGAAAACTGCACTGCAGATTGGATTTAGGTGAATGGTTTTCCATGAAAGACTATGGGACATGCACACTTTCCCCCATCTCTACTGTTCTGGAAGAGGTCTGGAGTGTTGCCAGGATCCTGGATGGAGTTACCCACTGGTCTAAAGTAAGAACAGGGGGTATTGCATGGGGAG